>NW_027283068.1:2500-54780 GCF_046629955.1 Centroberyx affinis | reverse complement strand
TAAATAAATAAATACACAAATAAATTTAACATTTATATATTTAATGTCTCATTTAATTTGTGATTTATTTATTTATGGTGACAATTAAGCATTGAATCACATAATTATTTATTTATTCATTTATTTAAGAATTGTATTATATAATTATTTATGTATTTTTATATTTAGTTTCTGCCCTTAAAACCCTCCATAGACCTCACTTGTAAACTTGTTTTAATCTCAATGTGACTTCCTAGTTAAATGTATATATATATATTCACAGTCCCAATCTAATGGGGAACCACAAGGATCCAGCCTGATCAAACCTAGAATAAGGTGAATTACTCAGTGATATAGTTATATAGTAATATCAAACCAATTTGATATAATTAATACCACTCATCTAGCATACAGGCTTACATTAGGCAACAAGCAGGAAAATACAGCACGGGACACAGCCACAGACCAACTTGCCCCACACTGATCTCAAGCCTTATGTACTCGCTATGATGAGGGGAGGAAATGAAGCCCAGGTGTGTCTGATGGTACCCATAGGCTGATAACTAGCCCATTAGCTTCACTGGTTACCCCTTATGTAGAGGGGTGTGTCACACAAACAGGGATCTACCTTTGCTCTCTACCTGTCACACCTATTGACAAGCAAGCAGACAAGCTAGCCGGCGGTTAACCGGAAGGACGATTACAATTGCACTCGAACCGGAAGATAGCAAAATGGGCGGAGCAGAATAAGGTGACTAGAGTACAACAGGTGGTGACACCATTAGGTGACAGGCTTCTCCTCAGATTTGGGTTTGGGGTTTAGTTACTCTTTAAAAGAAAAACAGCAGAAGAAGAACTAGCTAGTTAGCCTAGCTGACCTTCCAAGTTCAAACTAGTCATAGGCCTACTAGCCTATCACTATCTAGGTAAGATAGTGAATGAGCCTGACCTTCCAACATCATGAATGCCATGGTTATCAATTAATGAAAAAAAATGTCATTGCCATTTATATTTTTCATTTTGACAAGAGTTCATTTTTTGCCATTCAGCCTTGCCAGTTAGCTAACTTGCATTCTGAAGAAGTGCTTCTTTGGCTCCACCCATAGAGATTTAGCTCAACCAGCAAGATTATTTCTACCTCTAGGGCAGTTGTACCTCTGATAAGTGCTTGTATATCTAAGACTCTAATCTGCAACCTAGGGTGTTGCAAGGGCACAAAAGTTCAGAAATGTACTAAGTGCATTTTTGACTACTTTTTAACTGCTACTCAACTGTCTCACATACCAGACTCCCTCACCACCACCATCACCATGATGATGTTCTGTGTGTCTCTACCTCTCTGTGCCATCATGGTCCTGAGTCAAGCTGCCTCTCTCAACTCGTCCCTCAGTGTACACCATGGCCGCTGCCAGGAGCAGAGCCGTCACCCTATTATCGGAGCTTACATCCCACAGTGCGACACTGATGGGAATTTCCTCCCCGAGCAGTGCTGGGCGTCAACCGGTTACTGCTGGTGTGTCAACGTCCTCACCGGAGTGGAGATACCAGGGACAAGGACACCGCCGGGAACCGTGCCTGTTAACTGTGGTGAGGGATGACGTGTGTGTGTGTGTGTGTGTGGTGTGAGTAGGAAGCTGTATGGTTCATATCTTACCACCATGTACCCTCTTCAACCTTAACAAACAATATTTAATGTACAGTGGCTCTGTTTGTACAAGTAACAGCTAATGTAAATAAGGTTTGAATGAATTTACACCCTGTCTGCAAACCAACACTTCCTTACAGGACAGTACATTTTTAAATTACACTGAATTGAGCTCCTGTGTTTTTTTGCTGTGCCTGTCTCAGAGCCCCATGCAAATGAAGAGATCGGGCAGCATATACAAAAGGAAAACTACTGTCCCTTCGGCTGGTCCCGGTACGGCACACGGTGTTTCATCTTCATTGAAACCCCCAAGGCATGGGTTGCAGCTGAGGTGAGGGTGGATAGAGGGTACAGGAGAGATGGAGGAGAAAAAGAGGGAAATATACAACTTTTTCACTTAGCACTTCTCTAGCATACATGATCATTCTACTGTCACAAGAACATTTTGTTTCATCCACCTCTGTAGAACTACATGAAAAGTGGGTAAACTATCACCTCCACTCAGCGATCATCATAAGGAAAACAATCACCAATAGAAATCAATTGTGTTTTCAGAAAAGCATTAATTTATCCTTTTTCCCCCTTGCAAAACCCTATCCTCATTTAACTTGCAGATTGGAGTTTTAGTTATACAAACATTTCTCAGAGGCAGAGCTGCTCTGGAGGCACAAATAGTCTCATTAGTTGCGTTAAACCTCAAAGGTTGGAGGCAAAGAATCAGTTTTTCTAGCTAGTAAGTAACATGGTGAAAAAGGGCTAATGACTCGTCTAAGGGCTCGTCCATCCTCTTCTTCCTTCTCTCGTCCTTTGTTTCCTCTCTCTTCCCCCCTTCCCTATCAGACTTATTGTGTATTTGAAGGGGCCACCCTGGCGTCGATCCACAGTGAGGAGGAGAATCACTTCGTCCAGGCCTTGACCAGGGGAGACACCCACGACTTCCCTGGCACCTGGATTGGAGGCCAGGATGCCATACAGGTAACAAGCTCTTTCCATACCACTTCTTTCCATCTATCATTCTATTAATGGCTGGGCACTCACGACAGGATTATCAAGACATTTTCCCATCCTGACAATTGGAGGAGGAATCCTGACTGGAGGCTTGGTCAGGACCGATGGTTGGCAAAGATCACCTGGTAATGTGAGATTACAGATTCAATCGTAACCACTCGTCTTTCAGACTGATCTGAGCCACCCCGATAGCATCAAACATGTTTGATATTTACAACCTAACATCTGCTGGGTCCTGAACAAGTCCTATAGTATGTGAGGATCACAGATTCATTCCAAGAGTAGAGACAGTCAACAGCCAATGATAGTCCCATTGAATAGCACGTTCCTGTGAACGTGCTAGTTCCTGTGAGATCAGAGGTCCTGACGTCAGTGAAGTTTCAATAATCAGCAGCATAATCTCAGGTATTGTCTCTATTATTGTCTTGGTCTTATTGTGAATAAGACCCCAAGATACCTGAACTGAGCGAACCATAGCCTCAGACTTGGAAGTGCTGGCACCTATGTCATTGTCACCTGCAAACTGCTCCAGTGGACATTTGAGATCACGGTCTGATGAAGCCAGAACGACAACATTATCCGTAAACAGCAGAAATGCCACTCAAATGTCACCGAACTGCACAGTCTCCAGACCTCGGCTGCTGTCCATGAATATCACAAACAGAAGAAGGAACAAGGTGCACCCTTGTCGGTGCACCCTTGTCGGAGTCAATGTCCACCTTTGTTGACCATTGTGTTTGACTTAATGCCTCACAGCAGTGACCCTGGCACCCCATACTCCCACAGGACACCTTGGAGAACATGGTTGTAAGCCTTTTCCATATCCACAACCACAATATATGTACACAGGATTAGCAAATTCCATGACCCCTTGATTATCTGCGAGAGGGTAAAAAGCTCTTCCAAGCTGTTCCACGAACAGGACAGAATCCACATTGCTCCTCCTGAATCTGAGGTTCAGCAATGAGTAATCACCCATGTCAGCCAATCCAAGGGCACTGTTCCGGAAATCCATGTGACACTGTTCAACCATGACAGCCCAATAATATTCAGAGCCTTCAGCATTTGAGGATGAATCTTGTCCAACCCCGGCGCCTTGCCACTGAGGATCTTTCTGACTACCCAATTGATCTGTGCCAAAGAGATGGGCTCTGATCCCCCAAATCTTCTAGCTCTCCCTCATGCCCATAGGGCGTGTCTGTTGGGTTTAGGAGTTCCTGTAAAGGGAAAATTATACTTCCACTTCGAACCACGCTGGAGCTCCGCTGTCAATACGAAGTAGGTACGGAGTAGGTACAACTGGTCCTGCGTCGCCCACAGAGGGTCCTGCCATATCTTACGTGCACCTCTCCAAAAATGTAACTACACATCAGGCAAAGCATGACCACAAGAACGGTGATTGGCCTGCTTCATATTTCCTCCTACCTGTATCCGGTTGCTGTCCACTGATAGTGACGACAATGGAGCAGATAGAAGAGAGACGAGCTGAGGAGAGCTGCAAAAATATTGATGTAGGACACTTCATCCCCAAATTATAAAAACTACCAGATGTCACTGAATTCATGGTGAGAAATATCCCAGAACACGAGCTTCAGACAATGTAAACACTACTACTTCTGTTATTACTTCTGTGTTAACAAAGCACGCTATTGTCATCTAATGTTTCGGTGGTGTACTTCACAATCACTGACACAGAACCATAAATGCTTGGACCGCCGGAGGCACCTAGGCAGTTTGACGGAGAAGTCTAATTTCCCCTTAAGTGCTCTTTCCACCTTCCTACAATATCCCCAGTTGAGGTCACTGTTGCCCTGCCCCTTCCAGGACCTCTTTGAGGCTTTTGCTTCTGCAACTACCACAGCTGCAGCCTTTCTGTCCTACTGATACCTCTCCACTGAGTCAGGAGTCACCTGTGCCAACCAAGCCCAGAAGGCCACCTTCTTCAGCTTGACAGCCTCCGTCAATACCTGAGTCCACCAGTAGGTTATTGGGTTGCCATCATGGCCGCAGCACCTGGTAGCCATTTCCATGACAGAGGTTTTGAACAAGGCCAATTCCAACTCCATGTCCCAAACCTCCACCCGGATACAGGTAAAGTTAGCTCAGAGGTTAGAGTTAAAATAAATCCTGTGCTCCACAAGGCGTTCCCAGCAAACCCTCACTACATGTTTGGATCTACCAGTTGACAGATCAGTCTCTCTCTTCACCTATGTGTCCAGAACATATGGCGTCTGGTCTGATGAAACAACTACAAAGTTTATCATCAACCTTTGGCCCAAGGTGCTGTGGCACCATGTGCACTTTAGAGCCTCCTTGTGTTCGAACATGGTTTTCGTTATGGATGATCATTACTAGTACAGAAATCCAACAAAAACAAACCACTAATATATATATAAGGTTCAGATCAGCAAGGCCATTCCTCCCAAACACTCCACTCCAGGTATCGCTGTTGCCAACATGAGCATTGATGTCTCCCAGTAGGACTATGGAGTCAGTAGGTGGAGCCTTCTTTAACACCCCACCCAACCTGTCTGAGAAAAATTATTATTATAAAAGTCTTCTAGTGCATCCCCAGCATTTAGCAAGGATCTAACATGTATGTCTATTTATCTATCTATCTATAGAACGGTGTTTGGATGTGGACAGATGGCTCTAGGTTTGACTATGTGAACTGGTACCCGGGGTTGGCGCACAACACGGGGGAGCAGTGTCTGTTAATGAACAGTGGAGGTAATAATCGACATATACGCATGCATGCACAGACAGTTATGCATGCAGACACTGACGCAGACACACATTTATGCACATACACCTCAGTGGCAGTCAATCAATAGAGGGCGCTATGGCATCACCCCACCTGATCTTCCATTAAAACAAAACAAACAAAAAAACAGCAGGTCTCTGGCTACTGAGGACCAGGATTGGGAACCACTTATTTAAACAGTAAAACTCTCTACTGAAAGCCATTCTAATGAAATTCTTTTAGGGGTAACAGCTCTTTCAGATAAGGTGAGGCAGTTATTACAGACTGACACCCCTGAAACTGTTGAGTGAAATTCTTTCACACCACACTGGAATGATTTCTCTGGTCAGACATCTTCTATAAAAATAATAATAAAAACATATTCACTAACTGCGTTCAGGTCAAAAAATCAGGCTAACCCTTGTTTGAAGTGTTGAAAAAATGTGTCTGTGTCATTTAACAGTCGAGTTGGACTGGGACGACTTACCCTGCAATTACGGTTTCCCTTTTGTTTGCGCCAAGAGGATCTGAACTACCTGGTGACATCACACCACTGATGTCACATCTTGAAGAGCTTCCCTGGCTGCAATTGAAGTGTGCTGCCTCCTGGTGAAGTACTGTTACGTCACTACTGATTTTGTGTGTTATTTGATTTATTATATAGAAGACATTTCCATTCTCAATTTGATTGACAGAGCGTTTGATATGAGGTCTGACAGAATGTCTTTCATGCTGTATACATACATATGTAGCTCCAAGATTTAATACAATGCCAAGCTCTTTAATACTCTGTCAATATACCTTAACTTTATATGATCAAATAAATTCTGCATTTTAAAATAGTGGATATCTCTTGGAGTTATGTTTTTTTTATTGCAAACTATTTCTGTAGTGTATGAAATGTGTATAAAGGGCTAAATAACCTGTGTTAAGATTTAAAAGTATTCTAAGGATACAATAATTTTATGCAAGTACTTGCAAATGTTCTAGTTATCATCAGGAAAAAAAGGTGTCCTGGCCAGAACATGACTTGCATTTTGAGGTGAACAAACCCACTTTTGTTTTTGTTATGTTGAGATATTTCCAGCAGCTACAACAGAGTTTGACAGCAGAAAATGTCTCAGCTGTAAACGTCAGGTTTTTGGTGTCAGTCCCTCAGAATCAAAGAGCGAGGGCTTCTTTCTAGAGCCGCCATTTTGCACCGAGAGACGTTCAACAATCATACAGGGAGAAATCCATCGGAAAGCAATTGGTTCACGCCCATTCTCAGGGGTTTGTCAAATGGCATTCTGGGAAACATAGGAACTAACTGTCTGAGGTGTAAGTTAGACGAGGCAGGTTGAGGGAAAGTGGGTTTCACAGCCTGATGACATACAACAGGGTAAGAAGATCCGAGAGGGGATTTTTGTCCTTCTAAACTGCAGATATGAACTATGAAGTGATTTGTCAAGTCAAATCAAAATTAACAAACTTTTTAACAAAACAGGTTTGTCACAAAGCACTTTAGAGGAAACAAAGCACACAACTAAACAGAAAAACAAGAGGTCATAGCACAAGGGATGATAAATACGTGTAGTAGTTTGTAGTTTGTGTGCAGTTACGCAGGCGAATCAATAAAGTTTGACCTGCAGAAGTGAGGCATTTTAGTTTTGGAAATGACGAGTCAGGTGATTTCTGTTTGACAATAATGTTGACTCACTCTCTTCCTGCTCTGAGCTGTTACACACTCCAGTTACTGGACGTTCACACTCATAAACACACACATGCATGTGTTTGTGGCATGCCATGCTTGTGAGTCTAATGCATATGTGTGTGTGTGTGTGTGTGTGTGGTGTGAGTAGTAAGCTGGATGGTTCATATCACACCGCCATGTACTCTCTTGCTTAACCTTAACAAACAATATTGCACGTACAATCGCGTAATACACACTCACACACTACAGTTTTAGTGGAGGTGTGTCACTATGTGTGTGTATTTGTATTTGTATGTGTGTATGAGTGTGTATTTGCATTTGTCAGCGTTCATTAGTGTCAGACTACATGTGTGTGTATGCATGTTTATATGTGTGTGTGTGTGTCACTGTGTGTATGTGTGTGTATATGTGTGTTAGCGTATTTGTGTGTGGATCCGTGTGTGTGTGTGTTTTAGCTTGTGTATCACTGTGTATATGTGTTTGTGAGTGTCTGCATTAGCATATGTGCTGTATGCCTTCTTTGTATGAGTGTTTTCCTGTGTGTGTGTGTGTGTGTGTGTGTGTATGTGATTTCATAACCTAGCACCATGTACCCTTTTGGACTCAAACAGACAGCGGTTGCTCCATCGTCCTAATTTTCCGACAGCAACCGCTCACTACAAAGTCTAAAACAAAAGCGCTAACCATGAAATGAATCACTTAAAATTTAAACCAATGGAAAAGTTAGTTTCCAGAACTGTTTTGTCAACCAAGGAGTAGAGCTGGGGGAAGCAGGGTGATCTATTGGTTAAAAAGACTGACTTTCAACCAGAGTTCAAATCCACATTCTGCTGAAGTGTCCTTGAGCAAGGCAGTGAATCCCTACTGACCTCTGACCTCTCACCTCCCTGTGGAGGGGGGCAAGAGAAAACATACTACTTCTACTATTTTTAGATTCAACCTCTGGTAGTTCAAGCCTCATACCATCTACATTTCCCTTTGGGCTTCAATAAAGTATGATGGTGTTATCAACTATTATTGAGAAAGTACCATCATTGTTTTGTTTTGTTTTGTTTTCTTGCTTTCAGTTATTTCAATTATGCATATTAATGAACATTTCAAACAAAATTTGTAATTATGCCAGATTTAGCCACCAGGCTAATTTTCATCAGTTGTCCCTTGGCAGGTTGATGCCACAGTTAAAATACATGTCATAGTTTAATGTTTCATGTTTTAACTTCAACTGAAAGATTACATGCTCCTCTGGGTTGAGGAAAATCCTGCCACCCTTGGGTTTATGAAACCTTTTCAAAACCAACCAACTGATATTTTTGGATATGCATAACCCAGTGTTACCGAGCCGTAAATACATTATTACATATTAAAACGATGCATAAACAGCTGTAAATATAAAACATATGCACCAGAGAAGTACAAGATAATGCTTTATTTTTGTCATTTAAGACGTAGTCAGAGACATACATTACTAAACTTTCACTTTTAAACCCTATGGAGCCTCATTTTAGCCTTGATACATACATACATACATACTTTACAAACATGTATAAAATTGCCCAGTGGGAAGACGAGGTTGCTTTTGAATATACAAGGTTTTCACAGGACAACAGCGATTTTGTTGCTCTGGATAACAAAAAATGCCCTGAAATGTCACTGGAATCTGTTTTCACAATTCCAGGTTATAACATATTTGGTCTTTTCCTCCGGGTTTCTTTTTTTTTCTTTAGCGAAGCTGCCCTTTTGTCCCTCCGTACTGACCCTGCGAGGCAATGACTCAGGTTTGGGTAAACTGTCCAAACCGCTATTGACCATTTTGTTACCGGATCGATAAGAGTGGGAGTGGGGCAGGCTCGCGGACACCGGGACAGGAGGATAAATACCTGTGGCTCTCTGCTCCGTGGACAGAAGAGGTGCGAAAGGAACACACACAAGTGTTAGTGTTTTGTGAGACGGGGGAAACTTTATCGACAGTGGAAGATGAGGACGCTGCTGCTGCTGCTGCCTCTGTGTGTGTACGTGGCCTGGGCTCAGGACAACTTGGAATATGACGACTATGACACGGTGAGCTGTGTGTGTGTGTGTGTGTGTGTGTGTGTGTGTGCACCTAGCACTCCTTACAATTGGCTGCTTGAAATGATGATCTAAAAATTTAAGGTAATTCAAAATTTGAGCCTAGTGTCAGTCACTCTGGAGTGTCTCCTAAATGCCTAAATTGTAAATATAATATAATAAATGAACATGTGACTTTTTCACAAAAATTCAAAGTAGATATTCAAAGTAGATTTTCCTTCCAATAGTAGACACAGTATTGTTATTCATGTTGAGGACCATCTGGAGCACCAAAGTACTTATATTCACATTACAGAGTGTCTTCAAATGCATTATGGCTTTTATACAAAAAGTAGCATAAATACATGAGAATAAAAAACAGGAGGAATCAAGAAAGATCGCTAAATATCTCCATAGTCACACAATAATTATTGGAATAGCAACCAGTAAAATACACATCAGCAAGGTTGGAACTTGTCTTTGACCAATCAGATTGCTTAGCTGAAATTACCCATTCAAAATTTCCATTTTTTTTTATTTTTTTTTTGGTGCATTTAGTTTTTTGCCATTTAGCTGACAGTCTTATCCAGCAGAGTGAGGTACGATGAATGCAACAGTAGAATAAGTTAGATGAGTTAAATTCCCAAATCTCAACTATAACAAGCAGACAATAGTGAATTTAATTCTGACAATATATTCCTAACAAATTTCTCTTTGTCCTCCACAGGGTACAGATACTTCACAGGTAAGTTTCACTGTAACTCCGCATAGAAATAGATCAATTTAATTATAGTAAATTGATTTTAATAATAGTTTTAGTTTCATTTGCAATAGTGTATTGCTCTATTACAATTTTTTTTAAGTTGATCTACAACTGCTACAACTCATATTATTATCATTATTTTCGGCACCTTTATTTTTCTGTGTGTAAAACTACTGCAACTTATTATTCTGATGTTTGAAGATGCATTGACAATATTTCTTCAATGATTTTCTTTTTACAGACAGCAAACAATGTCACGGTATGTATAAACGTCTGCTAATATATACATATATATATATATATTTTTTTTACCTCATTTATTTAATTTAATTTCTTTTCTTTTATTTCATTCGTCATGTCCTCTTTTTCTCTCTCTCCCCTCAAGACAGTAGACGCCCGCGGTCACCGTCCGTCAACAAGAGGCCGGGACACCTACACCCCGAGACGCAACGCCCCGCCCCCTATCAGCGGCGGCGGCAGGTAAATGGATACATAGATGAGAGAAAGAAAGAAAGAAAGAAAGAAAGAAAGAAAGAAAGAATACCCAGCAATCAGGGGCGGAGCCAAACAGCTGGCACTGGCTACCCGTGAAATCTGGTTGTCCACCCTTGGTGCCACCCCAAATTTTCTTGTATGTCATTGGCTGTTTAACTCTGATTGACACATTGAAATTGCTTGAAATGTAAGATTGCGTTCTCCTCTGAGACTAAGAAGCAACAAAACTACAGACTCTAAGACTCCGATTGGTGTTACTCGGCCTCCCATTCGTTCCTGTAGGTCCCACTGCTAAACAAACTTAACGCACAAATAAGCAAACTAACTGCCTGCCTAGTGGGGAACATGGGGGTTTTCGGTCTGTCGGACACGTGGGGTTAAGCGTCTCCCGTCCCGTTGCTCGTCCAGGTACCGCGGCCGACCCACCGCAGCCCCGGCCAGAGGAGCGCAGGTGCAGGAGAAGGAGGAGCAACCGGAGGCCGGAGGATGCACCCACGCCTCGGAGCAGATGGTAGGAGGAAACGTCCGCACATGCTCTCTTTGAACTCTGGTAGTATCTTGGGTTATGTGTCTTTCTCCGTGATAAAAGCCCCGAAAATCGGTGATTCTCTGTTACCTGTTGAGATGATGATTGGAGAATTGCGCTTTTTTTTTTTTCTGTCTCCATTCACTGCCATTGTATGGAGGAACAGTCTGAACATCACATTTCTAGCACATAAGGAACACGAACAAAGCAGATTTTGACAATATATATATAAACTGTATTGTTTTGAGGTGAATCTCTTTCTTTATGTTTATTAAACCTTTCGGTTTGAACAAGTGTAACACTGAAATCCGCTCAAAGGAAACTTACGCCGATGGAACGAAGGAAATAATATGTTTATCAGTAATTTAGGCGACTTTGACAAAGCAGATTCTGCCAATATATACAAAAATGAGGACGCTACACGACCCACGGTACTACCAAAGGTCACTTTAAACGGGCCGTGGCAGTTGCCTATTGGTTTGTCATGATGCAACTAGGCCTTTGCCGCTGAAATCAAAACTCTTTTCATCTCATAAGTAATGATTATAACTACAAGAAAAAAGCACATTTCTGACTAATCTCGAAGGGTTAAGTTATTCTTTTTACACATTCAGCATGCCTGAAGGTCCCAGACAAGCACATAATGCCGACTCTGAGGAAGCTAACGCTAACGCTAGCAGCGGCGCGGTAGCACAGGATTCAAAACACATTTCCTGTTTGGGATGGAGGCTGAGGGACTGAGATGGAAGACAAGGGGAAAGAAAAGTTTCAAATGTCTCTTCAATCAGTGATCAGAATATTCAGAGGGAAACACCAGAGCAAATACTATGCTATACTATAAGAAGAGATTGTAAGATACTTTGAAAAAAACAGTAGCCTACATAAAACTAACTATTTCTCCCATTCACCAGGGTGTTTTGTGTCCCACTGGCTGCGAGCTGAAGACCGCACTGCTTAAACAAGAGAGGAACGTCAAGCAGGTAAATGTCATACATGTGAATACTGAGTATAGATCTAATCAGTGATCATCAGCAGGGCAGAGAACTGAACTTGGGCTAATGGATTCCAGATTACGCCAGCCATTTTCACTATTTTATCAGCCAGATACCATCATTTTATAGCTTTAGCATCCACAAATGATTTTGGTAACACTTTAGATTAGAGAACACATGTTAACTATTAATACGTTGCTTATTAACATGCATATTAGTAGTATATTGGTTCATTATTAGTCATTAAAAACCACTTATTAGCACCTTATTTTGCACTAACCATGGGTTTTCTCTCAATAGCCGCCTAATTAGTGCTTATAGCAGTCAGTAAGGAATGAATTGGGCTTTTAGTATGCTTTACTCAGTATGGGGCTTATAAAATGCTAGTATCACATATTGAGAGAAATGATTAAACTATCGAGGGAAAACCCATAGGTAATAGATAATTGATGTTCCATTTTTAAACCACGGACAAAATGTACCTGCATTCGGATGGCGGCTGGTGTTAAATCCCTACTTCTGTTGACTGAGCATCTGTTTCTTCATCAGTCTGTGACCGCACTCAGGTCTCAGGTGGACGACTTGTCCCGGTCCTCCAACAACATCTACAACTACGTCGACAGCATGTCCAACTCGCTGAGGGAGAGGCAGAGGGTCGTCAACGGTAAGAGCAAGACACACACACAGACAGGAAACTGACCTGAGGAGCTTCGTTCCACAAATCGTAAGCAGGGACTGAATAAGAACTGGAAATACGGAAAGGAAATATATTTGAAATATATTTTTTTTGGCCACAGTGCATTTCAAATACATTTGGAATGTATGGGAATCTTCGGAATACATTTTGAAAATGCATTTGAAGCCATGCAAAAGTGTATTTCTGTCTCTAAAATGTATTCCAGACCAGAGAAGAAATATATTATATTATATTAGAAATACATTTGAAATGAATTGATAATACATTTAAAATATATTTATTAAAATATAAGAAGTGGCCAATTTTTACATATTTCAAATGCATTTTGAAATCCATTTTGAAATATTTCTTTCCGTATGGAAAGAGGATGATAAAATTGAAGTTGAAACTGATTCTAGAAATCAAACTCATGATGCTCTTACCAAGTTTTTATCCTATTAAAACCATATTGCATTGAAAAGTCCTAGATATTTAGTTTTCTTTAAGATATTAAACTGATACTGGACTCTTGATTTGTTCTGACTTGACTTGCTGTTCTACATTTAGACTTGAGACTTGACATTAATGAGATGGACTTGACTTGGACTTGACTTGGTAATCTACATTTAGACTTGAGACTAGACTTGGGACTCGAGCAAAGTTGACTCGGTGACACCTCTGGTACCTTAAACTTGTATAAAGCTTTACAGTTTTCCCCTCTGGATCTTCTCTGATCTCCCTCTTCCCTCTCTCTCCCTCTCTCTCCCTCTCTCTCCCTCTCTCTCCCTCTCTCTCCCTCTCTCTCCCTCTCCTAGGCAACAACAGGGTGGTGAGTCAGTACACCGGCACTGTGGAGGAGCAACACGCCTACATCAAGGAGACAGTGGACACAGTCTTCCCCTCCAACATCAGAGTGCTGCAGGTAAATATCTATCTAGGCCAGTGTCAAATAGAGCCGAGGTCTGACCGCTATATCAGTTTGCCAATACCGACCTCTAATTAAACATCAGATATCGGCCATGATATGACGCTGATACGATGGAGGTTCCTCCCTGACTACAGCTACAGAAAATCAGGCTGCAACACCTGCAGTGAAAGAGATTCACTAGATTCACTAGATTCATTTAATTGTTATTAGTTATAGAAGAGAAGATTCAAAGAGTGCCCTGTCCATAAAAAAATTGTTGCTGGTGTCAAAAAAGAGACAGATCATGGCAAAAAGTGTGCCTTGGTATTATTTTTTTGAGACATTTTTTACATTTTGCATGTTCCACAACTAGAGGCCATGATCTATCTCTTTTCATGTTCAATTATTCGTTTTTTTATCAATTTATTTTTTAATTTAAAGGTTTAATCTATCCTAGAGTTTCTTTACCAGTGAATAGGTTCAGTGGGTCATCCCGCCTTAAAGACCTGCAAACTATAAGAGAATTTCATTAGTCTCCAAAATAAATACAAAAATTGCACATTACCACTTAAAGTGCTGAAAATACATTGGAAAAATCACCAGGAATTCAGAAGTTGATAAATGGCAAATCTTGATTTTTAAGCATTGAAATATCTCAAAGATCTCATCAGAAACAGAAAAGAAGAATTAAATATGTAACATGAAAAACATTGTTATGAACTGAGAGGGATCAATAGATGAAGCTCTTTCCGAGTCTAATGTAGGATTTAAAATGTCTTCTGGTCGCAGGGCGTCCTGGACAAGATCAGGCTGAAGATCCAGAAGCTGGAGAAGGCGATCCTGGCCCAGAGGGAGGAGTGCAAGGAGCCGTGCACCACCAAATGTCCCATACCAGTGGTGTCTGGTAAGTGTGGGGGGGTTTGTTTTGATTTGGGAAATAGAAAAAAAAAAAAAAAAACCATCATAATAAACACTTCATGTATATTTGACTACAGAGGAAAGCACGGGAAAGTATTAGTTGAAAAACACTTTTCTGTTGTGCTCGACATAAGACAAAAATTGTATGGAAGCCCATTCAGGACATATATTCAGACATTTTACCCATGTGCCTTTACCTTTTCTCGTCTGTGATCCAGGTAAGGAGTGTGAGGACATCTTCCGCCGTGGAGGAAAAGACTCCCAGATGTACATGATCCAGCCGGACGCCTTCTACCCTCCATACAAGGTCTTCTGCGATCAGAGCACCCAGAACGGAGGTGAGCCACCAGAGACACTCGAGATGGTTTTTCTCACGTTCAATCCTGTCCGTCTCTCTTTCTGCAACCTTTGACTTTCCCTCCCTCTCTCCGTCTCTGGAGCCCGTACTCGCTCTGGACTGACATTACCTGGGGACGTCCAGTGATTTGTGATTTTAATTACGTGAGAAACTGCCACATCTGTCATGTGGAAAGCAAAAGATTCCAGTGCAAATCACCTACTGTGTTTTGGTGAGGACAGAGGTCCCTTGAAAATACCAACCCAACGCAAATCAAACTTTGCGAAATGTTTTTGGGGCACTATTTTAATTTCACTATTCGAATGCATTTCACGAAACACAGAGCTTGGGGGGGGTGATTAGTTACATGAGATCCCCACATAATGCTAGTTCTGTGCAAATAGGGTTTTTATGCAAAGAGCTTTATTGATAAGACTTCTCTTACATTGCCAAAACAGCAGCATACACAAGCAGTTCAGTTAAACTCTCTCTCTCTCTCTCTCTCTCTCTCTCTCTCTCTCTCTCTCTCAATTCAATTCCATTCAATTCAATTCAATGAGCTTTATTAGCATGACATATGTATGTGTTGCTAAAGCATTTAAATTGCAAAAAAAAAAAACAATAACAAAAACAAATGGTTCATCAAACAGGAACAATAATAATAATTGATAGTAATACTGAGAGTAGGAAGGATAATGAATACACAGTATAATGATAACAACAATAACCACAACAACAGTAAATAATTGTAATGTAATGGCAGTAATGGGATCATAACAATAAAATAGATCATGTTAAAACAGGAAAAGGGATGAAACTATAAGAACAGACATTTTTTCTCGGTTTTCAAGATCATTAAAAGGTGGTGTTTTTTTCTTGGGTTTTGGGGAAAAAATGTATCTCTCAAATTCACCTGTCTCTTTCTCTCTCTCTCTCTCTCTCTCTCTCTCTCTCTCTCTCTCTCAGGATGGCTCCTCATCCAGAGCAGGCTGGACGGCAGCGTGGACTTCGGCCGCCGCTGGGACGACTATCGCCGCGGCTTCGGCAACATCGCCTTCGACGTGGGCAAGGGCCACTGCGAGACCCCCGGTAAGAAACAGGAGAAAGTGTCTGAACTCTACTGGAAGAATGCCACACCCTGAGCATGATGGGACGTTAAACTGCTTCACTGTCTTAGCGATCTTGACCGGAGCTTTTCCATCGCCTGTATATTCTCACACTCAGAGTTCTTCACAGCTCATTGGTAACTCGCCTCTCTCCCTCGTCATGTGACAGGTGAATACTGGCTGGGTAACGACCGCATCAGTCAGATAAGCAAGATGGGCCCCACTGAGGTCCTCATTGAGATGGCTGACTGGACCGGAACCAAGGTGAGTCCCCGAAGTTTCCACCTCGGCCCTCAATGGGGTTTTAAGAGTTTTCTTTTATTGCACAAGAACCTATGAACTAGACTTGTCTTTATTAACTTTAGCCAATCTAAAGGCCTTCTACCACCATTTATTATTATTATTATTATGAATAAATAGTAGCAGTAGTTGTAGTAGTACTTGTAGTAGTAGTAGTAGTAGTAGTAGTAGTAGTTGTATTAGTAGTAGTAGTAGTTATAGGGGTAGTAGTAGTTGTAGTGATTGTAATAGTAATAGTAGTAGAAGTCTAATGAATTTTAAGTTTAATGAAAAACATTATGCATTAGTATTTTTAACGCATTCATGTAGAATGATTATCATCATGTGAAGGATTTACCTCCAACCGCTATACCTTCTAAAATGTTAGTTTGGTAAGCAAAGGTCTTTAATCGACTTTGACAGAGCAAACTTTTACATAAAAATTCTGAAATCATAAAAGAGCACATTTGGACATTTTAAAAAGGTATATGTACATACAAGGTTCCTAAAAATACATGTATATCATCCTTAATTTCCCTTAGTTGACTTTAACAATATGCAAAGCATCTGATCTCATTTCGGAATGAAACCCCATGTAAAATTATTACCGCCGTTGTTTAGGTGCACGCACAGTACAGGCAGTTCACCGTCCAATCAGAGACGTCCAACTACATCCTGGCGGTGGACGGTTACTCCGGTAACGCCGGCAACACTTTCCTGGAAGGATCCACAGAACTGTTTGGTGAAAACCGCACCATGACCATTCACAACGGCATGATGTTCAGCACCTACGACAGAGACAACGACAACTGGTGGGTTGTGTGTGTGTGTGTGTGAGTGTGTGTGTGTGTGTATTGTGTGCTTTAACAAGTCAAAGTCTGTTCTGCCCTCACAATTGAACATTTGATAGAACTGAAAAGCGATAGGCCTAGGTTTGCAAATAAAGGCATTCAGTTGTTAATGGTAATGTAGTGATTCAGTGATTCAGAAACACATTTCAAATGCAAATAGATACTTTTGAAGTGTTCCATTACAAAACCATCTTCTTAGGGAAAAACTGCAGCCTGAAGTGAATCTCTAATTACTGCAAACAGACACGCATTTCCATCTTTAACTGGATGACAGTGTGGTAAACAAAAGGTAAAGAAAAGTCTGAAGGTTCACCCGTGATGTGCTTCACTTTCACGCAGTCATTTTGTAAGAGTGGATGTAAATAATGTTTTTTTTTTTTTTTTTTTTTTGTACACCTAAAGGTATTTGAGTAATTTGAGTGTGTAGGACAAAAAAACGAAAAACCAAACTGAGAAAGAAATAGAGTCCCACACTTTTTCAACGTTTCGGAACAATAAGACCTTCACCAGGCCAACATGAAACAACCTCAAAAAACCATCTCTAACGCCTCTCTCCTCTCCCTCCGTTTGCCCCCTGGGTCCAGGATCCCCGGTGATCCCTCCAAGCAGTGCTCCAAGGAGGACGGAGGCGGCTGGTGGTACAACCGCTGCCACTCGGCCAATCCCAACGGCCGGTACTACATGGGCGGGGCCTACACCCGGCACATGGCCAAGCACGGCACGGACGACGGGGTGGTGTGGATGAACTGGAAGGGCAGCTGGTATTCCCTCAAGACCATCAGCATGAAGATCAGGCCTTACTTCGCCTCCAGATAGGCAGGATGTAGGCAAGGCACACACACACACATGTAACAAATACAGGTACCAGGCCCAAATAAAGGAAACGCCAACGTAACATGTCAAAGATCCTAATGGAAGGATGTCAGGCCCTAAGCATCATGGGATGGTAAATTCTTCATTATCTTAGGGACCAAACCTGCTTTCAATATTCTTTTTTATTTCATCATTTACTCAAGCCTTTCCTTTATTTTGGCAGTGACCTGTATGTTGATGGACACACACACATACACACACACACACAACTGACAGGGAGTTTGGAAAAAGTGGGATCAAGAGATCAAGAAAGGAAGAAGATGTAGAAAATGTGAAGAAACAGACCAAAAACATCTCAGCAAATCAGAAAAGAAAAACAGACGTATTTTTACATTGACTTAAATTGGCTTTTTTTTTTTTTTATTTTGGGGAAAAATGCTATGAAGTTGAGCAGCGAGACGCTCTTTGAAACTTAATAAAAAAAAAAAGAAAAGAGAGAGAAAAGATGGTGTAATGTGAGATAAAACTGTAATCTCCCCCAGACGAGGAGAGAAACTCTGTGGTTGTGGGTGAATGTGATGTGATCTGTCTCCTCTTGCTATGTGTGATGAGCTGATCCTGTCCTCCGCTACTCAATAAACACATTGAGGAACCTACTTTCTGTCCAGTCTGGTTGTTATTTCAATGTATTTCAAGTGCTAGAGTAGTACTTGTTGATTAAAGAGACTGCCCAGTACCCGGAAGGTAAAAGATATACATATATATCTACAAAAGCCGATATTTACATCCCTGTTTATGAGTCCTTGAACAAGACACTGAACCCCTACCTGCCTCTGCACTTTGACCTTTCTTGTGAAATGCACACATTAACATATCATGGAGGAATATGCAAAGAAACACATTTGATTTCAATACTTGTCTTCATATGTCAAAGACAAATATGAGGTGACCACAATGCAGATGAAATTATCACTGAAAGGTTTTCCTTTCATCACAGAAAGTCAAACTTGTATTAAATTTTAGTGCAGAAACATAGTGATGAGAAACTACACATAAGGAGGATATGAATAAGACAACATAAGAGAAATTGTACATATTACAGTTTATTAAAAGACTCTGCAACCATTCACACACTGCACATTTTGATTTATTGGTCTATAAATCTACAGATAGCAAGATAACTGTAGGAAAATGGACATGGTGAATCAGAAACATGAACAAAATAAATACTGTACCAAAGGAAGAATGAGGAGTGTGTTCTCAGTGGAATTTGTAAACGTAGCATTACGTTTCTAGAGTATTATGGCTTTTATACAATGGTTACCAATACATGTGTACTGTCTGAAATGTTTTCTTCAGAGCAGTGTATGTATTTAAGAAAAAGATGCAGCAGGTAAGCCTCCAGGACCGTGGGGAGTAGGAGAGGGAACACAGAAAGAAGGTAGAGGCTTGGTGCCTCCTGTGTGCATTGATAATATAATATTTCCATGCTGTGCATCAAGCCTGACTTGAGCGTTTGGGAGGGAGAAAGAGCTTTTGGAAGCCCATGAATTTGGGCAATGTTTGCTGTTTGGTCCATGAGACAACTCTTGAGGATGTCTGGTAGAAGCTGCTTGAAGCTGCAACCACGGTACGCTATGATTGTACCTACCCCATATTATGACTTTTAATCTCCCTTAATGTCCCTTATTCTTAATCACACTAGCCTCCAGTCACTGGCCTCCACCCACTCTAAGAGGTTGTTGGGCATCTTGGTCGACAAAAAGAAAAAACATTCTGAATTTCTGAATTTTGGTGACATTAACAGTTTTATTCCTCGGTATTTATATCGTTGAACCTTTTGGTGTATGTCTTCTTAAACTAATGTTTGTGTATTTTTATCATAGGAACAGGTGTTGAATCTACCTGTTATTTGCCTATCACTGTTTATCCCATATACAACAGTTTTAAAGTGACAGTGAAGGGCTTTATGTTTATTGGGCAAAGAGATACCCGGGTTGACAGGCCTTAATGCAGGGATCGGGCCTTGTTTGCTAAGTACTACATGTTGGGACTGTGAAGCAGTCTAAGTTTACTTAGACTGCTTCACAGTACACTTGGTTTTCTTCGTTTTGAGTAAGTCTTCATTGCCACAGCACCAAACAATCCTATCCTAGGTTTTTACCTTGTTGAAACTCAATAAACATTTGCCTTTTTGTAACATCTGCCTCTTATTCCACTTACTTATTTTATGGTTACTAGTGTAATGTATTTGGGAGCTTCTTCACACCTACAAGTGAGGGTGGCCTAGCCATGTACTATTACAAGGGAATGATGGTAATAATGGTAATGATCAGTGTTTAAGAGGAACTGCTTTATGCCACAAAACAATATGGGTAAAAGCAAGCTAGCAAGATCGCTAGCTCCCTGGTTACAAGAGTTTAGAAAAAGCATGGTTAGCTGTGCTGTATAGGAAATAATAAGCACAATTGGAATCCTGCTCAGATTGCCTGGATGAAACTACCTGTTCATCCCATTCAGTACCTTTTAACTTATACTGTTTTGAAACTATGATGAACAGGTAGTTTCATCCAAGCAACCTGATTTCCTTCTGTCCTCTAAACTAATCCCCTAAACTCTGTCTAAACCTTCCTCAGTCGAACGCTTTCATTCCAGGTCCGGGCGATCCAGAAGCTCCATATCTAAGGAATTCTCCAGCAGCTCCTCCAGAACTACCTGGTTCTGTCCAATGTCCTCAAACTGGGTCAGCAGTTCCCTCTGAACCGTCGGGATGGTTTTATATTCTCCGGACAGTGCCAGGCCAACGTCTACAGGCTGCAGCTTGATGTGCGGGATGTCTTCGGGAGGCGGAGCGGCCTTCCTTCTCTGGTTCAAAGTCGTATCCAGCTGGTCCATGTGGGTCTGAAGTGTCTGATAGCTGGGATGGTCGACGCTGAAGGGTAGGGCCGACCGGCAGGACCCACGGCACGTCCGTAACTTGATGTCAATGTCCACCTGGTAGGGTAAACAAGAGAGTGATGTGATCAATACAATGGACTAATGTCCATCTGCAGAGGGTCCAACTAATCACAAAGTACCACAGAGCCACAAAGTACCACAAAGCGTTCCAAAAACTGCCATAAACTGCCACAAAGTACCACAAAGCATGCCATAAACTGCCACAAAGTATGCCATAAACTACCACAAAGTACCACAAAGCATGCCATAAACTGCCAAAAAGCATGCCATAAACTGCCATAAACTGCCACAAAGTACCACAAAGCATGCCATAAACTACAACAAAGTACCACAAAGCATGCCATAAACTACCACAAAGTACCACAAAGCATGCCATAAACTGCCATAAACTGCCACAAACTGCCACAAAGTACCACAAAGCATGCCATAAACTACCACAAAGTACCACAAAGCATGCCATAAATTACCACAAAGTACCACAAAGCATGCCATAAACTGCCACAAAGTACCACAAAGCATGCCATAAACTGCCACAAAGCATGCCATAAACTGCCATAAAGTACCACAAAGCATGCCATAAACTACCACAAAGTACCACAAAGCATACCATAAACTGCCATAAACTACCACAAAGTACCACAAAGCATGCCATAAACTACCACAAAGTACCACAAAGCATACCATAAACTGCCATAAACTACCACAAAGTACCACAAAGCATGCCATAAACTGCCACAACCTGCCACAAAGTACCACAAGGCATGCCATAAACTACTACAAAGAATACCACAGACTACCACAAAGCATACCACAAACTACCACAAAGACCCACAAAGAACCACAAAGAACCACAAAGTACCACAAAGCGTACCACAAAGTTCAGGTTTAATGGACTTTCAACTGAATCGGTTTATAAGCTAAAATATTTGTTTGCAGGCCCACAACTTAATATTAATGTCCAACTGATGGAGTAAACAGGAAAATTATGTTGCAAAGTATTGATTCTTGCCGCACACCGAGTCTCTAGAAAAAGTTCCTTTATTTTACACGAGATAAATGTTTAGGAGCTTTTTATCTCATTCCTGGACTCTATTCATCTCTACTCGGTTCAGACTCTCTTTCTGTTTCACTCCTCACCTCTGTTCGGTACATGTCCTCCATCTGTTTCTGGGATTTCCCGTGCAGCTCCTTGAGTTGCCGTGACAACGTGTCCGATCGTTTCCGTAGCGACGTGAGGTTCCTGGCCAGACCCTCGGCCTGTTCCACGTACCTGAGCTCTGACACTGGAGAACACACACTGCATTATTTTATATACTTTCTTTCTTTCTTTCTCTTTCAATTCTCTTTCTTTCTTTCTTTCTTTCTTTCAATTCTCCCTTTCATCCTTTTTTTAATTTTTTCTTTCTTTCTTTCTTTCTTTCTTTTAATTCTCTTTCTTTCTTTCAATTGTCTTCCTTTCTTTTTTCTTTCAATTCTCCTGTCTTTTATTTCTTTCTTTTTCTATTTCTTTCAATTCTCCTGTCTTTCTTTATTTCTTTCTTTCTTTTTCTATTTCTTTCAATTATCTTTCTTTATTTCTTCCTTTTAATTCTCTTTCTTTCTTTCTTTATTTCTTTCTCTTTCAATTCTTTTTCTTTCTTTCTTTTAATTCTCTGTCTTTCAATTGTCTTCCTTTCTTTTTTCTTTCAATCTTTTTCAGTCTTTATTTCTTTCTTTCTTTTCTATTTCTTTCAATTCTTTCTGTATTTCTTTCAATTCTTTCTTTATTTCTTTCAATTCTCTTTCTTTTTCTTTCTTTCTTTCAATTCTCTTTCTTTTTTCTTTCAATTCTCCTGTCTTCCTTTCTTTCTTTTTTTATCTTTCTTACAATTATCTTTCTTTCTTTCTTTCAATTATCTTTCTCTGTTTCTGTCTTCCTTTTTTCTTTCATTCTGTCAATTCTCTTTCTTTCTGTCAATTCTCTTTCTTTCAATTCCCCTTCTTTCATTTATCTTTCTTTCTTTCTTTCTTTCTTTCATAAAACCCAACCAGTGTGTCTCTCACTGTATCTGTTGACTATGAATCGTCGGTTGGAGTTGTAGATGTGTGTGGTCGTTGTCATGGACGCCTCGGCTGTGTCCTCGAACGTCTTCGCTCTCTCGCACACCTTCCTCAGTCTGCTCTCCACCTCTCTCTCCATCTGCCATATCAAACCCTGCAGTCTGCAGCCGGAGGGGCATTTAGAGACCTGGGAGGGGAGAGGATAGAAACATTTACTCGTGTATGTGTGCGTGTGTGTACTAGTGATATATCAGTTCACCAATACTGGATGGATAGTTGTGTTGTGTTGTCCACCTCCGATATGATGGAGGCTCTTTCTTGGCCACAGCTACAGAAAAACCTCTGTAAAAGTCTGTAAAACCTGCAGTGAAATTTTATTTCTCTTGCACATTTTATTTTTTCATGTCATTCTTCAATAATGTTATTTGTAAATGTATTCTTCATTTAAAGGCCTAACGTTTCCCCTACCATTGACTAGGTGTTGGGTCACTCATACAGTGTGGGTCACTCGCGATCACACATACAGTTCGTTTTTTTGTGTTTACATATACTGAATAACATACAAGAATTCTTAAATTGGGTAACGCCCCTCGTTAAATTCCATCATATAAGTAAGTGTGTGTGTGTGTGTGTGTGTGTGTGCATGAGTGAGTGTGTTTTAGCCTACGGGTTGGCTGTAAATCTCTTTGTAAATTGGTTAAATTGCTTTTAGAAAAGTCTAATATTATTATTAGGCTTATTATGAGTGTGTGTGTGTGTGTGTGTCTCTCACCCAGTCGTCATCTAAACACATAGGGTAGTCTGATTTGGCAGAACACTGTCTCCTCCCGTCTCTGTCTGTGTGACTGAGGGAGTGTCGGCCATCTTGATTCTCCTGCATCAGCTTCAAACACACTGGAAACACAAAACATGGCAGGACTCAGTTCAATTCAGCTCTGTTAATTCAACTTGTAAATAGACTCTCTTGTAATCACTGTGTATTTATTGATGACTCATGGAAACATTTTTCAATATTCAGTTTTGACAGTTTAAAAAGCAACCAGTGAAATCTTTCCACATTTTAGAATAATAGTAAAGACATCAAAACTATGAAATAATACAACTGGAATTATGTAGCGACCAAAAAAGTGTTAAACAAAGGAGGCAAAGGCTTTGGAAAGAAATTCATACACAGGATCAACTTCACTATTTATATTTGTCTGAGAAACACATTTCAAGCATTTAAGCAGAAGCCTTTAGATCAGAATGGCTTTAAGAGAATGGAAAACATAGTACATTCAATAAATGTTTGACTGGTAGTGTAAGCTTTAGATTTAGACTTTGTGACACCAAAACAACCCATTGAAATCAATACCAAGAGTCAGATATGAATACATTACATCCCATTTTCCATCGTTGGCTGACAACTAATTTCCTCAAGAAAGATCATCCTCTCACAACTTTATCATCCTCCCTTTCCCACACCTTCATCCCCTACTCACTTTATTAATCAGTTGTCATCAAAACATGCCTTCTACCTTCTACTGTTGGTTGTTAGTGATCTAGAAATCAAATCTAATTCTACTGTTGCACTCACTGTACATTGCTCTGGCTGAAAGCATCAGCTAAATGCCTAAAATATAAATGCAAATTGTCACAAAAGAAGTTGATACTTGTATTTGATAGGAGGAACACAATTTATGTCAAAATTTAACAAATGTGCACATTTACTGGCAACATAATATAACACACCAGCGATGAAGTTTCAGTTAATATATATTCATTTCCTTATATATGTGAAGAATCAAATGTTATGCTATCTGTGCTTTGCTGTGTAAGCAAAACTATCTGCAGACTTACTGAATGTTGTTTCCAGGAGAAGACCATTTAAAGCTGTATGTGTTATAGGTATGGCGTATTAATCAAACGTATTCTGAATGTAAATTATTTCATTCTAAAATGCTATAATATCTGGTTTTGGGGAAAAAAAAACAATCCAACCTGTAATTCATCAGTAAATATTTCAAAAGCACAAATGATTCAAAGACGTAACTACTTTATAGGCAAAGGGTGCAAGATAATCCATCCATCTATGTGCCATTTCATGCCGTATTATTTTGTAAAAGGAGCGGCCATTTTTTTTTTTCAAACTGTGGATATGTTTTTTTGGAGCAACTCTAAATGTTAAGAAAAGTTTACACTTAATTTCAACAATGACCCTTACTTTTCTTTGAGTTTTTTTTTATTTATTTTTTTATTTTATGCTGAAATAAAACCAAAAAACACAGAAGTTGAAGTGAACATTTAATCTTTATTGACTGAGCAGCTGAATAATTGGTCTGTACAGAGGTCACTGTGGTTGTTTGCCTGGGTTGAGCAACAGGGAGAACATTCCGGAACATTCCCGGAACACTCCTACTCATTCTAAGAACACTGGTTAGGTAATTCTAGAACATCAGGTCAGGTCAATGTCGTTTACAGACAGTATTGACAAAAAAAAGAATCAACAACATGGCGACATAGTGACATTGTTTGACATGCTTTTGAAATCCCACAATGATTTACGAACAGATCAACAATCTCCAAGGTCTGTAAATTCTTTTTACCTTCTATCTGTTTTTTTACTGTTATCATGAGCCCCTCTCTTTTCCTCAGTCCTATTTCATCCTCTCAATGTGTTCCACCTGTTGCTAACTTTCCGCGTTTTCCGCCAGGGGTCACCCACACTAAAAAGTATGGACTGATGGTATTTGGATTGGTTATTTTATTATTTCCCCCTTTCTCCCATCTCCCTTCTCTATCTTTCCGTCATTCCACGTGTCCCGTCAAAAAGCGGCGGATCGAATGAACATCCTAACTGTCTTGAGGCTGTAATCGGCCGGTTTGTACGTCACCCACACGACTCCATTCTCGATCTCGTAAGGAGTGTTGCTGCCCGGGTCGTACTGGCCTTTGTAGTAAATCCCGTTCAGGTTGGCCGACTGGCAGTTGTTGTACCACCACCCGCCCCCGTACATCTCGGCGCAATTCTCCTCCCATTTATCGTTGTCTCTGTCGAAGCTGCTGAATTTCATCCCGTTGTGGGAGAGGAAAGACCCTAAACTGGACTCCCCCTTCACCAGAGCGTCCCCGGCTTCCCCCGTGTACCCGGAGACGTGCAGCGGGAACCCCTCGGCCTCGGAGCCCACCCCGATCGTGTATTCGGCGTTGGCCACGCCCCCTTCCCAGTCCTCGAGCTCCACCCTCAGCATGGTCTCGCCCTGACTAGTCAGCTGGTGGAGGTTCTGGTTGCCCAGCCACACCTCCCCCTTGCCCCGCGCGTCGACCGAGCCGAACCCGTCGCGGTATTCGGCCCAGGTCCGGTTGAAGCTCAGCGCCCCGCTCTCCCTCTGCTGGACTAACAGCCACCCGCCCATAAGCCCCTCCTGCTGGCAGTAAACCTCCACTACCTTGCTGGAGTCCGAGCCGCCGGGTTTGACCTTAAACAGGCCGTTTGTTTCCCCTTTCAGGTGTTTCTGCTGGATGTCGGCACAATCTGCGAACAGAGAGGGGCACACCGGGGGGCCGCGAGTTAGCTTGGACGGGCTTGTTGTTTGGCTTGGTGAGCTGACATGTACTGCAGTGGTAAGAGCGCTAACGGCAAAGTCACTTTCCCTGTAAAATTACTAAATAGTATGGCAGTGTTTGCTCCATTTCCCCCCTTTCTAATTTCAAATCTTTTTGACTGTGTGCCTTTGGGAAATCAGCTGGAATGTGTGGCACAAGAGAAAGACCTTTCCTATCCAGTTTTTTGAATATCATGTCAATATTTGATCAATTGTCTTCCTAATTACAAGATGCAATAGCTGATTAGATCTATAAAGCAAAAACAGCCCAAATATCCTCATTTTGTTTTCATAAATTCTTATTTGTATTGTATGTATTTAAACTAAGAGTATATTGTGTCAAATCTCTTTTTTTTAACACATTCAGTCTAAATAATTGTAAATTGTCGATCTAAACATGTCTGCAATCAATTACATCACACCCTGAATATGCTAAAAGTATTTTATTTCCAGCAACAAACAGTAATAACAATTACTCTGTTCACTTCTCATTTTGGTACATATGGCTAGCTAGCGAGCTAGCTGACGCTAGCAGGCTGTCTAGCTGAACGGCTGCTTATGGGCCTTGTAGATGTTTTTGTTTTGTTTATTCCAGGTCTGATGTTGTGGTACCTTTTCCCACATAATCGGCCTGACGCTCGGTGCGGACGCTCTTCACGCTCCGGGCGTGGAAATCGGGAACGTCGTCATCGGGGGTGTCCGTCAGGAACCCCCCGAGGTCCATCCCGTCGAAAACTCCAAACCCGGTCTTGGAATCGCCTAAGATGCTTCCCTTTGTACCGCCGCTGTGCACGGCCTTGGTGGACGAAGAGGAGGACAAAGAGGAGGACGAAGAGGACGAAGAGGAGGACGAAGGGAAGGACGAAGAGGAGGACGAAGAGGACGAAGGGAAGGAAGCGTGGCTTAGGGAGGGGAAGAAGGAGCCCAACCCTCCATGGGTGAGGTCCGTCATCCCCCGACACTCGGGGCCTCCCTCCATCACTTCCTCAGTCTTCTCCACCGGCCCGTCCTTAGTGTGGACGATGGTTGTCCGGACTGACTTAGTGCAGGTGGATCTGGTGGACGTGTGGGATGTGGCCGGCTGGCTTAAGCCAAAACCATTAAATAAATCGCCGTCCCCGCGTCCCCCGAGCACAGTGATGGACTTCGTGGGCCCGCCGTTACCACCGGGTGAGGACGGGGAGGAAGAGGAGGAGAAGGAGGAGGAGGAGGAGGATGAGGTGGACGCTGAGTAGGTACCTGGGACCTTGGAGATGGTTGCTGGGGATGAGACGCTGGAGCCTTCCTCCTCCAGGACCAACTGGACGTTATTCACCTGAGAGAGAAAGAGAAGAAGAACTTTAGTGTGTGTGTGTGCATTACCTGAGGTACGAGGTTTTGCTACTGCTGTGCTACAACTACTATCACTTCCACTACTACTACAGCTAATGACACTACTAGCACTACTACTACTAGTACTACACAATCCTCTGCTTCCTTACATCAGCGAACAATTCTTGTCTCTGCTGTCCTGTTCCGCTGTCGATCTCCAGCTTGGACTTGAACCTGTCGTCCACGACCACGTCCTTCAGCACCCTGCTCTTCATCACGTAGAGGGTTCCCGCAGTGTCGATGCTCTGGGCTGATTGGGCGTCCAGCTGCTCGACCTGGGAGATGGGAAGAGGGGGGAAAACGGAGATGAATGGATAGAGGGGTGGATGGATGGATGGATGGATGGACGGTGATAAAAGCATCTAATGTACCTTGCGCTGTTCCACCGAGAACTTCTCGCAGAAAACAAAATGGCAACAAATAATTCAAAAGGGAAGTGGGAGGGAAGACCAATCCACCTTGTCACTAGCTGGCTTACTCCCATATTAAACAGGTTATTGGAGCATGTAAGCATCTGACACCTTTCCCTTTTGGTTTTCACCGTCTGTGCACACTGGCACAGCATTGTGGGTACATTTTGTTGTTTTTTCATACTTGTATCTGTTATCTTTTTATCTGTTATCTGGTTTATTCATTGTAAAAAAAGAGACTCAATCACAGGGTATCGAAGCCACATGCGAAAAGCTTAACCTGATCTTAAGAGTGAATAAGTATGGCCAATAGTCACGGTTACTCACTCTTAGAGAGAGTGAAAGAGAACTTATTTCCCTTTGTAATCAGGGCTCTGGGCACTCAGGGCACTTTCAGTCATTTTCAGATTTATGCTCTTGTTTCCTGTGCCCCCCCCCCTCTGTAGGGCTTTGTTCTGTTTTTGTGACTGGCTCTGTGCCCCCCCCATGTCATCTTTTATATTTGTACGTGTACAGGCTGTGGAAACAAATTTCCTCTAAGAAGACAATAAAGAAAGAATCTATCTATCGATCTATTATTTTCAATTCACTGTATGCTACTTCATATTTTTAACCCTCACAAGATCACTAAGAATTAGGGAAGGGACGATCTGCTTATCTCACGATACGATTCAATACGCGATATGGGGTTCGCGATACGATATTTATGAGCCACAAATCTTCCTAGCTGTGGCACTCGCTTGCTAGAATGTAAACAGCAATTTAAAAAATGCCATGGCAAAGTGCAATGCTTGTCCTCACCTGTTTGTTCAGCCCCACGTAGCTGTCCTGGTCCACAGAGTATTCAGCGTAGCCCTTGCAGGATCCCTTGCAGGAACGCAGCTTGATGTCAATATCCACCTGACAAAAAGCGCAGAAAGGAGGCAGAGGGATAGAGATAAGCTCCCTGGTTTACTAAGGAGTGATTAGCCTGCACCAATGTTGAACACCCAGGAAAATTTTGCACCAAAACGAACTCTGAGACAACGTTTGTAGTCGTCCAGAGCTGCTGCCTGCATCATTTTGTGATCAATTGGGACGGAAATATCTTTCTGATATCAGTCCAAAACAGTTTCGGAAGCTGGTATAATATGAAATTTTAACTGGTTATGGTATCACACTGTGAATATTTTGTGCTTGTTTGGTTTGACATTGAACTTCAATCAATCTACTTTCAGATCAACCGATACAGGAAGTTCCAAAACCTGGAGATCTTTTGCCATAAGATGCCCATCATGATGTTGATGCCATGTCAGATTTTGTATATTTGCCTGTCTGCTTAGAATCAGTAGAATTAGTAACTTTGAAACAGGCATTAGGAAGACTGGTGGTACTCCTGGAAAATTAGCTGTACCCTGAGTCTCTATATATGTGTTTTAAAAGTGCATCCTGTGCTTTTTGTCCACGACGTGCCTCCGTACCTCCAGTCTCTGCATCTCGATGACCTGGTCTTTAACCCCCTGCTTCATTTCTGCCAGGATCCTCAGCTGTCTGTCGATCTTAATCTTCATGTCTATGATGCGCTGACGCAGAGTCTGGGCCAAGTCATAGTAGCTGTTGTCGTTATCTGGAGAGAGGACGAAGGGATGAATAGATGGAGGAATGGATGGATGGATGGATAGAAACCCAGCAAACATATTGACAGTGAACACTTTTTGATACAATGGCTTGCACCATCGTTGAAATGTTGAAAGTTTCGTGAAATTGGGGCCTAAATATCTTTCTAAATTCAGTTTAAAAGAAGTGAATATATCCTTCTTCTTCTGGTTGGGTGGTGCCAATTTCCAGCTAGTCCATGAAAACATGGCAATGGTGGCAAAACATACTGAAAAAATTATGAAAATACTTAACTTCAATTATACCTCATTTTTATAGGCCAAGATCAACGTGTTTCAGCAAATAAGACTTCATCAGAGCATTATATCAGTTCAAAACAGTTTCAAAATCCGTTTTAATATGAATTTTTACTTTTGCTATAATATATTATAAAATCTTGGTCTTGTTTGTCCGTAAAATGCTTGCTAGGGTTAGGGTTAGCAGGGGAAAAGATTGATGGGAGGATAGACAGATACACACACACACACACACACACACACACACACACAGACCCCTATGCTATTTGGTGGACAACAAATGTCTGCATTTCTGAGCCACAAATCTTTCTAGTGATGCCATTGGCAAAAAAAAAAACTCTGCAAATAATATAATTTGGATGGAGAGCTTGTGAAACTGTGATGGTCAAGTGTCTCACTTGTGATTACTACAGCAGAATAACATGTTTTTGTTTCATGATATATTGATTTTGGGTATATCGTCCCATCCCTAGAATCCAACCCCTAACCCTGGCGTTAGTGCCTTGCTCAACCCTTGAGATACACAGGGTCACACACACACACACACACAAACACACACACTCACTCGCATCGGTGGTGAGTTTGTCCCTCAGGTAGTCGTAGGTCTGCTTGGAGGCCTGGTCGGCGGAGCGGTGCTTGGCCTGGTTCCTGGACAGGCCGTCCCGGATGTCTTTGATCTTCTTCAGCACCGTGTGGTCGTATTTATCCATCAGGCCCTGGATCCTGCAGCCCGACGGGCATTTAAGACCCTGATGGAGGAGAGGAGAGGCGGAAGGAGGGAGGGAGAGAGATGTCGAGGGAGGAGGGGAGGGAAGGAGGGAGAGAGAGAGATACTTTAGCCTCGGGACTTAATGTCCATGCTCCATAATGCCCACAACGTATTAGTAAAATTTTGAATGAAGAATCAAGTTCATGAAGTATTGTTCCATTATGTTATTGCTACTTTTACTAAAGGATTTGAGTATTTGTGTTACTCACTCAGCTGTCAATATGTTTTGGCACAAACACCACCAAGACAAATTCCTGCACTTTTACTTTTATAAAAAAATATTTTATTAATTAAAAAAATCTCACTGCATGAGATAGAAAACTGCCTTTTCTGGCTCCCTAGTGAAAGCTCGGTACATAAAAGCACAATAATTAGACATAAAACAACTACAAATATTATTATTGGATACATATAGTATACTACTACTATGACTAGTATTACTGCTGTTACTACTACGGCTGCTACTATTACTAATATTTTTGAGTATGCAAATGCTGCATACAATAAAATAGTATAGTATGTATAGTACAGTGTACAAATGTAATATTAGAAATATTTAAAACTATTGTGCTAGAATCATCATCAATTGTCTTGCCCTTTTATCTGTCTGATTATGCTTGACCCTATTATAATTGTAGTTATTTATGTATTTTTATTTATTTATTTTACTGTTTTATTTTGTGTAGCTTTTATTATTTTATATGTGTATTGTTTTTATTGTTTTACTGTTTATGTAAAGCACTTATGTAAACTCTGCTTTTTGAAAAGTGCTACACAAATAAAGTTTACTATTATTACTATTAAAATACCAATTACCAACTCACAATTCCATTTGAACCAGGTGAGAGAGAGAGAGAGAGAGAGAGAGAAAGAGGTGAAGAGGAGGAAGAGAAGGAGTGAGAGTAGAGCAGGAGGTAAAAACCATAGAGACACACCCAGTCGTCATCCGAGCAGAAAGGCCATTCCTTCTGTGTGGCGCATTTATCCGCCTTGAAGCCGTGTTCGATGGGACGAGCTCCTCTGGGGTCTACCAACACCTGGGCCTGGAGAGAGAGAGAGAGAGAGAGAGGGAGAGAGAGAGAGAGAGGGAGAGAGAGAGTTAGAATTCACTTCTCTTAATTACCCATAATTACTTGAGGCTCTTATCCTTTATGGTTTTTTTTTATCCTGACCTGAGTGATTCTGTCAAAATGGTTAGGCATTGCAAAACCACCTTTAGCCACAATAAAGTTAGAAGAAAAGAATAGAGTGAATGAAAAAATCATCTACATTTCGGATATGAGTTTTCCTTTCAGTGATTCTCACTGCGTCCGCACATTAAAAAATAAATAAAATACCTTGCTCCTTTTACTGTAATTTGGATTTTTTTTTAAAAATGGTAGATGTTATGTCAAATTTAATTGTCAAATCTAATCCATTTAAGTTATGTTTTAAGTCCAAATTAAGTTTAATTCCAATGGATTCATTTCTAAATATTATATACCCATTTGGAAAAAAAAAAATAGTTTATTGTTCAATATCTTTGAAAATTTTGAGGATCCGGTCATCATTTTGTTATGATTTTGTCAAAGTTAAGTCATACATTGCCCTCCCAAAAGTGCCATAATTTGTTTGTGTACCATCATATTGTAAGGTGTTACTGTTCCCAAAATGTGGATATTTTATTCTCATTTAATCTGCATTGTCCCTTACCAGAGTCGAAGCCACAAACAGCAAGCCGAGAAAGACGAGTGTATTCTGTCGCTCCATCTTTGTTTCTCTCTTCCTCTCTCTCTCTCTGTGAATGTCTGTTGGTGAATGTTTGTCTCCTGTCTGTGTCCGTTAATATAAAGCCTCCTGGTTGAGTCAGCTTTCGGTCTCCTCCTCTCCTCCCTCTCTGAGTAATCAGTGTTGAGCAACTTCTGTCTCTGTTAGCTTTTAGCTGACTAAGCCAAATTGCTAATATTGATCGATGGACAGGCTGTTTTCGGGCTGAGTGTCCTAAAGCTCTGACAACTTACACACAAAGAGACACACAAACACTGTCAGTTCATACAGGGTTTATTGACCTAAAATCATTGTGTTCTCAAAGCAAATGATGACAAAAAACATTGATAACAACAATAAACAATCTAACAACTCAGGCACTGACTTAAAAAAACAAATAATTTGGTGTTCTGGGTTTGAATCCCCACTCTCTCTCTCCTCAATCTTTCCTGTCTCTCTTCACTAGAGAAGGCAAAAATGGCAAAAAAAAATAAATAAATAAATAAAAAAAATTCTTAAAAAACAACACAAAACAAAAAACATGTAATCAATCCAGTGATTAAAATGTAGAAAAACCAACACATCTCAGGGCAATTTTTGGAGTCAATCTTGCTTGGGCAACATTGGCAGCAGCAGGGAACCGGCAACAACATGAATTTTTTTACACACATTTTACACACTTGCATTATCATCATGAAGGCGTTTCAACAGCATACAATTATTTCCCCCTAGCTTGACTCGAACCTGAACCGTAACTTATTTCTTTTGTGTTAAACTTAATTCTCTAACCCAAAGCCCAAAAATAAAGCTTTTCCCTTGTGAAGCCTGGCCAAAACATCCCCAACAAGTCATTTCCAGGCAATCATGCTATCCTCCTCAGGAGTTTTTGGACCTTGTACGTAGCTTTGCCTTGTACACACACACACACTCACACAGGCAAACATGTCCAAATTCTGGTCCAACCATGTTTGCGCGGGTCAGGGTTCGATTAGGCGAGCTGGCTTTTCCCGACAGTGACGGACATCTGAAGTTTGGACCGGGTAGCGCCACCTACAGTTAAAACAGTACAGTTTATCATTTTCCACATTTTAGAATAACAGTAAAGAACTATGAAATAACACAAATGGAATTATGCAGCGACCAAAAAAAAGTGTTAAACAAATCAAAACTATCTTATATTTTAGATTCTTTGCCTTGATGGAAAGGCAAAAGGCTTTGGAAAGAAATCAACTTCACTGTTTATATTTGTCTCATTTCAAGCATTTAAGCAGAAGCCTTTAGATCAAAATGGCTTTAAGAGAATGAAAAACATAGAAGATTCAGTCAGGTGGGTGCAGACTATTGACTGGTAGTGAACCTACTGTTGTTCTTGTTCTGTTGTTTGTTTTGACAGTTTAATGAAGACCCTACTCTCAATGTTTGATATGAAATCCATATTGTACTGTACTTACTTATTTTAGAAGTATTTGCTTTAGAAATGTACTACAATTATGTTTTATTTGTACTTAAGCGATGGCGGCAGAGGCACAGGGTTATGGTGCAATTTTATTTATTTAACAAGCCAATATTTCCTTACCCGGGAACATTTTGACTGGATCCTTTCCACTGTTGCACAAAAATACCTTGTGTGCCTGTGTGCCCTCCCCCCACCCAGCTGAACCTGGACAGTCAACATGACAGAAACCTGAAGGTGGGGCCGGGGCGATAATTCAATATTATCAGTTATCATCTTTCAGTGGAATTAGATCGTCATAATGTGGTGATTTTGGGATACTGTGACATACAATTCTGCTGTCTAAACTGATAACAAGCAAATTATTTTAAAAACTCTGACAAAATGAGGTAAAATGAGGTAGGAATATTATTTGAAAATGTCAGTGTTGACATCACACCAAACATTACCATTCGGTTCAGTGGGATGAACATTAATTTGATTACTTAACATGTGATTTTGCATACGCGAGTCATAATGTGATATATATTGATATGGGAAAAAATCCTTATGATTATGGTGATACTGATTTGAACCATATCACCCAGCTCTACCTGGAGGTACAGCAGCTGAACCCCCATTATATTTGGGCATGTATAGACATGGCTATACATTCTTTTTGACCGGTTCTGTTCTCATTATGAATTAATCAAAATGTATTCTATATGAACCAACAAAAACTGTGTTATTTGTTGCTACATTATATTGTTGCATTTTGTAATTTATTTCATTTTGTTCTCTAACTACGTTAGGCTACAGTACTGTGCAAAAATCTCAGGCACCCTAGACTTTTTTATATAAATTTTGTCTTTATAGTACATTTTTGGCTATTTAGAATCTTATCATTTCAATATTTTTGAAAGAAATCTTTGCTTTATGGATTTTTTTTCTTTTGCACAGTACGTTATGTACCCAATAAGTGTCGGACAAGATGAATTATATTAAGGATGGCCAAATTATTACTTTGAAAAACATTCAAAATAAAACTCTTTGACTGAGTTTCAAGTGTATTTTGATAACAAATATAGATTCATCATGCATGTTGTCCAATAGTTCATAATTTGTCCTTTATTCACAACATAAGAAATGAAATACCAAAAAATAAATGTGAGGTGAAGCTGCCACCTGGTTCCTGACTGTTTGGCATCTATAATGACAAAAGCAAGGCATTATGGGCATTCTGACTGACTCTCATCCCGGGACGTTACTTTCACAATACTGTCATAAAACTCATATCAGGTAAAACATGGAGACGATATCAGAGTACAAAAAAATTGTATTGTCCAATGCTATCCGACGGTCTGGTCAGAGGGGTTTTTCAGAAAGCAGGATTGGCAAATTATCCAGATCTATTAGCTCAGAATTCATGGAAATCCAGGATATTCTGGTCCAAAAACGAGATCAGACTAAGTCTAGATGAGTTACTATGGCAACTTCTGTTCTCAAGCTAACCTGCTCTGTGGCAGGTTTACTTGAGGCTTCCTTGAGTTAAACCCGACTGAGCCTGCAGCGTTTAAGCATCACACAATTCAGCCTCACATTTTCCCCCTCCTGTGAGGAAACAGAATGAGAATTGAATCGGAATGACAGGAAACAGAATTGAATTCCATGAAATTCCATGACATTCGAGCGTTTGTCTCGACTCGCTAAACATTATGAATCAAATAAAAGACAGTTCGACAAATCAAATGCATTCAATCATAATGTATGGATTATGATTACATGTTCTGCATCAAATATCACCTGAAAGGTTCCTTTAACATGTTATGATATTCAGTATTGGTAATATGTAATCTCAGATCTGTGGTGAGAAAAAAAACAAAAAAAACATGGAATTCCACAGAATTTCATTGAATTAAATCCACTTTTCCTGAAATTCCAATTCAGTTTCCAACTCCCGTTTCCTGTCGGCTTTTTCCAAATTCCGATTCCTCCGTTGAATCACAACCGACGAGTTCATTCAACCGACGGAGTTTTTTCTCTCGTGCGTCAGCCGGTGGCTCGCCAGGTGCTGCAGCAGCCTGAAGCGCTTCTCGCAGCGCTCGCAGGCGAAGGGCTTGACCCCCGTGTGGATGCGCCCGTGCTTGGCCAGGTTGCTCTTGTCGTTGAACCGCCTCCCGCACTCCCCGCAGCCGTAGGGCTTCTCCCCCGAGTGGACCAACCGGTGCTTCCTCAGGTTGACCCCGTGGGCGAAGCACTTGCCGCACTCGTCGCACCGGTGCGGCCTCTCCGCCGTCCGGCCGCACCGGTGCCCGTCCGGCTCCGAGGGCGCGCCGACCCGCTTCCCGCACAGGTTGCAGTTCGGCGTCGTCGTCGTCGTCGTCGCCCCCTTGTGGGTGGACTGGTGTACTTTCAGGGAAGACGACTGGGCGAAACCCTTCCCGCACTTGCCGCACCGGTACGGCTTCTCCCCGGTGTGCATGCGCTCGTGCACCGTCATGTGCTGCAGGAGGCGGAAGGTCTTGCCGCAGTGGGAGCACCGGTGCGGCCTCTCCCCGGAGTGGATCGTCTGGTGCTTCTTCAGGTTGCATCTGTCGCTGAAGCTCTTGGCGCACCAGGTGCACTTGAAGGGCTTCTCCCCGGTGTGGCTGTGCAGGTGCGTCGCCAGCGTCTTCCGGTGGCTGAACCGCTTGGGGCACCGCTCGCACCCGTACGGCCTCTCCCCCGTGTGGACCCTCTGGTGCTGCCGCAGCTTCCCCGGCTGCTTGAAGCTCTTCCCGCACCGCGCGCAGCCGTAGGGCCTCTCCTGCGAGTGGCTGAGCTGGTGGGTCCGGAGGTCGCCCTTCCTCGCGCAGCTCTTGCCGCACTGGTCGCACTGGAACGGCTTCTCCCCCGTGTGGACGAGCCGGTGCTCCCGTACGCTGCTCTCCCGCGTGAACCGCTTCCCGCACTCGTCGCAGCCGTAGGGCTTCTCCGAGGTGTGCGTGCGGAGGTGCTGCCGGAGGTGGTACGCCGCGTAGAACGTCTTCTCGCACCGGTCGCAAGCGTACCGCCTCTCCCGCGGGACGCCCCGGGACGCTCCCCCTCGCTTTCGGGCGTTCCCCGCGTGAGAGCGCGCGTGCTGCTTCAGACCGTTCTCCGTCCGAAACGCCTTGCCGCATTTGTCGCACGAGTGGCGCCTCTCGGGTTCGTCGGGGTCGCGGCGGTCGGGTTCGGGCGCGGCGTGGCGGCGCCGGTGTCGGATGAGGTTGCTCCTCTTGGGGAAGGCTTTGCCGCACTGCTCGCAGCGGTGAGGTTTGGATCCGGACGCGCCCCCCTCCCGCTCGCTCTTCTTCTTCTTCTCCTCTGTTGCGTTTTCCGTGGGTGGAAGGCGGACGGAAAGGGCATTGGAGACAAAAAAAAGAGAAAGATAAGGTAAACAGAGTAAGAAAGGGAGACGTGGACAGTTAAAAAATTCACTTTTTTTTTTTTATTCATGACCATTTGTGATGCATGTTTGTGCTTTGGCTGGGCAGATGAGGTTAGGAGAGAGAAAAAGGGAAAGAGAGATAGAGGAGAGGAAGGAAAGCAAAAGAAAGGAGAGAGAAAGAAGACAGGGACAGAGGAAAAAAAGAGTAATTTTTACGACACATCATGTTTTTTTGTAGGTTATAGATAGTCATATATATATTAGTATATAATATATATTTAGTGCATACAACCCTACCTATATTAGGTGGGAGGATCTGTACAACAGAAAAAGCAGTCAACAATGTGTGTGTGTATGTGTGTGTGTGCTTACCTACCTATCCAACAGTGGACCTTGGCGTTGTTACACACTCACCAACAGGGGACATTTTAGACCCCTGTTGGTCATGCTTTAAATCACGCTAAAATCAGGTCTAAAACCCTCTGGTGATTTTTTTTTTTTTAACTTTAGCCAAGAGGGGACCAGCAGGTGTGTGAGTGTTTAAGTCCATACTCGCTGGCTGGAGCAGGGATCGTAACAATGGAACTGAGAGTTTGCATAAAGAATGGTATGGAACGATGCTTAACCTGTTTAGTTTTCTATTTTTTTACATTTCTCCAGTGTTTTGTATTCGGCTGAACTCTGCATTGGATGGCAATATTCATAACACAGGTTCCTACAACTACAAATAGAAAACAGTACAAAAAAATTCATAAGTTTCAAGTTTATTGTCATACACTAGAACAGAATAGAATAGATTTATTTTGAACATGTTGGTCCTACCCCTTTTCTAAACGTAATCAATGAACTTAATGTTTATAGTCCAGCTATACACCCCAGTGTCCATCATACACAACTTAAATAATTACTTCTATGTTCATCTTCTTTATACATAATCAACTTGTAGGTGCCCATCCAGAGAGAAAACAAAGGGGAAAGAAAAACAATAACAATCATCAGTGAGCATCACATTCTTGAGACAAACAAGGCCCCTTCCTCCTCCCTGTACCTTGCAAAAAATGTTTTTTTTGTACATCTTCTTAAACTGTTTTTAATATTATTATTATTAATATAATTAATATTTTAATATATTATTATATTAATAAATATTTTTACTCTGCTTGAGTTATACATCAAGACTATTCCACAAAGTCACCCCACAAATTGAAATACACATACTCTTAAGATTGGTACGAACACAACGTTTTTTCAAATTCAATTTTCCTCTTAAGTTAACACTGATAACAATGCAACATCTTTACCAGTAATGAAATTCTTAGACTCAGAGCCAACTCAACTTTACATAATAAGTGAAATAAGTCAAATATATAAGTAACCAAAAAAGGCATAAAGTAAGTGAATAAATGGATGAATTAAAATGACCACCATCAATTCTTGTCAACAAATGTCAAGGTGTTCCATGTAGACGATATTCTTTAGAGTCAATGGAACAATGCACCCTTTTGACTTGATGGCAATGATGATTTTTTTAATGTCCCCAATTGCCTTTCTTGAGCCATTAGCCCTTTCTTCAGAATGTCCATCCTCTGAGTTTCCTGAAACCACATGGGTGGCAATAAAATGTTTACACTTAATTAAAGTGATTGAATAATTGAAAGCCACACTGGATTTAGTGGACAGATTTTTCTTTACCATTAATATACTACAAGCAGTGGAAAATCAGATCTTCTTGACTTATGGTAGCAGGCCACTCAGATTGGACATCCTCTGCATCTGAGTCGCTGAACTCCTCTTCAGCTGCAACAAAATGTTGAAAAAAAAAAAGAATACTTATGAAATAAAAGTAATTTTTTGACTAAGTATATAGCCTTGCTTTGTATAATAAAAAAAATACAGAAATTCTTGAAATTCTTTACTTACAGTTGATGTTTGGTGTTATGTCTTCTGGGGAGTTTTCCTTCCAGGGCAAAAAGAAGTTCACTTTTGCCATTTGGAGGGTTTCTTCAGGGAGTCTGTAAAACTCAATATCATGTCCCATGAAAGTTGCCAGCTGGTCTAGTTCATGAGTTGGCAAGTTAAGGAGCTGTGAAACTGTGGCTACATGCTTTCTCAATTTGGTGGATGTGATATTTTCTGGGTGTTCAGCCCCACAGCCTTCTGCATATCGCTTTAAGCCGTTACGTCCGCGAATGCTCTCCTGAGATCCATAAGGACGGGCGAAAATGTAGGGATTGCTCGGGGAAATCCCAACCGCTTCTCTGGTCTTAATCAGAAGTTCCACGGACTCGCATACATTTGTTGGGAACAGCACTGCTACGTTGCGGCCCCTTTCCCCCCGTACCTCTACCCTGATGAGATTCTCACATAATTTCTTCTCGAAAGGTGACAGACTCTCTCTCTCTCAGAATTTCATAATGCATACCGTGTTCGTTTCTCTGCAGGTATGTTTCGACTTCCATCCTAGAAACGTCTCCTTCACGACGACGATTGAATAATATCAGCTGTGTCAGAGTAACTTGAGAGAGCTCACTCCATGACCTTTGTGATGGATCGTCAACGAGAGCCTTTTTGTTGACCTCTTCAAGGCATTTCAAATGATCCTGGAGCTTCTTTATGTCTAAGGATAGAGGCAGCATTTGGGCGCTGTTCCATTTCTTCTGATACAAGGTTTTCAGTGCATTGGATGACACGTGTGTTGTCCATTCCAGTTCAATTAATTTGATGAATTGCTCTGCTCTTCCCCTTAAGGCATCGTCCTCTTGACGCAGAGCCTCTTCTTGCAAAATATACGACACCTTCAGAAGGGAACAGCGCAGTTTAAGTGCTGTTGAGGGAGCTGAAAATCTGTTTGTTGAGTTATCAAACCCGGTCATCTTTTTTACAGCCTCAGGTACTGTGCTGAACTTTCCTGGGTTGATCAAGTCCTTCAAAAAGACAACGTCTTTGTCAATTTTTCTTGCCACCAGAACAAGTCTGGCAAGTTCCCTCATCTTATTTCTGATGTCTGCCCGATGTCGTCCAACTTCCCCGTTCTCCCAGTGAAATTATCAGCACGTCAGATTTCACCACTTGAGCTACAGTGTCATATGCCATGTCTTCAAGAACTTTTTTAAGTCCGCTGGAAATTGCAGTGTCCATGGGCAACATCAGAGAACAACTTGCCTGAACGTTTCTTTTCACTGGCCCATCCTCTTTCACTTGTAGTTTGCAACACTTACGATGTCTCCAGAGGTCTGTTCTGACATACATAGCAAAGCAAAACTTGCAAGGCAGATAGTCTGTTGCTGCTGATCGATTGGTCGCTTGCCTTTTTGGTATGATTTGTCCTTCCCCAGAGGACAGGACCGAACGGTTATGGTGGTAGTTTCCCATGTTTCTTACTTTGCTCAAAAGAAGATTGCGCATGGTTGATCCTGGCCCGTGTGCAAGTGCCTTAGCTACTTCAAATTTATCAGAATGCTTCCTCTCCAGATGTCTTGTAATTTTTGCATAAGGCTTCTCAAGTAAAGGCAGTAATTCTTCGTATCATAGATTCGCTGATGTGCAGTGTTTGAGGACAATTTCACTTTGATATTATGTTGTTGAGGGTTACCGCCATGGGCATTTTGATCCATTGCCTTTGGGGTTTTTGAAGGTGGTTTTCCTCGGATTACTTCCTTTTCTGCTACTTCTTCTGCTTCTGCTTGTTGTTCTTCTTCATCTGATACTTCCTTTTCTGCTACTTCTTCTTCTGCTTGTTGTTCTTCTTCATCTGATACTTCTTCTTCTGCTTGTTCTTCTTCATCTGACATTTCCAGGGAAGAGGAAATTTGCTGCTCAGTGATCTGAAATAAAGAAACATAACTTATGTATTCATTTGCAAATAATAATAGAATAGATTAATACCCACACTACTTTTTTCATACAAAGCTATCATATGCATTTTTCACCATCTCTGGTTATGCAATTAAACCCCTAATTACCATTTCACACACAGATAATTCCTCTACAGTGGGAGAAAATGAATCCATCAGGTCACTGCCAGTAATCCCTGGCTGGTCACTGAAAATACTCTCTGAGATGTCCATCTCATCTGGTGTTTGGAGACAGCAATTTGCTGTATGGGTTCTGCCCTGTAACAACAACAAAAAAAAACAGTGCATGAATCCACACATCAAGTGCCTGATTTGTGGTCTGCCTCTTTTTCTGACTTGTGTTCATTCCTGTTATTATTGCTGTTCATCTCATGCTCCATTCTGTTTTTCAACCTCGACTGATAAGATTGGTTAGATTAGTCATCTCACAGCTCTCTGAGTGTACAGACAGGCATACCTAACATACCCTCGCTCTGTTTTTTTATTGCTCACGTTAGGGGCACCAACTACCATGCCTTACAATTCTTCTTCTTTCAAGGATGGAGTTTAGTCACCAACATTCTCTCTGCCTACTTTCCTCCACACTCTTATTTTATGCTGCACCATGTAAGGGCCACTCTACATTTTGGGTTTCAACAATACGCTTTAAAAGGAATTTATGCCAGTTTGCAAAGCATAGTTACAATATTGGTAAGGATGAGAGAAGTCCTCACCACTTAGTTAAATGATGAAATCCCGGAGATAAGTGGCGTGTAACAACAACGTGTAAATACAAATATAAATATAAATATAAATACATGTCGCCGTTGACAGTTAGGGTCTCCGTAGTCGTACACAATTTCTTCTCCTGCGTTTATTTTTGTGATTGCAAATGCACACAGATGTGGGCTTTTCTGTTCAACCAGTCTCTGTTGGTCACATAAGCACAGACACAAAAATCAGAATTACAGTAACAGTTATTCTGTGTTAATGTCAAATAATATTCTGTTCAGCAGTATATGTATATATGGTATGATTAAAACAGGGATAAAACATTACTTACCATTTTAATTTTACTATTTGGCTTGATGTGATCGTCATTTATGAATCTTCCAAGTCTTGCTGTATTCTTACTGCCATCAACACTGCATAGTGAAATATTTTTTTTACAGTTTAGAAATATTATTAAACATAGTTGAATTATCTATAGTTAGAACATTCATTCAATTGTTCTTACCAGAAAGTCTGTCCCTGAAAGGAGTAGAAATACAAAAATGCCGCATCTGCATCCGAGTACTCTTTGAACAGGGCCTCTCCTTCCGAGCCAGTCAAGTGTCTTCCAACATACTCATGCAAGAATTCTCCTGGCGCAATGTTTTTGGTGGCAATTACTCCATAACCTGGTAAATAAATTATGAAATTGAATACATTAATTATATTTATTTGTAAATTATATTATAGTATGATACAAGTTTCATAAATGTTGCAACTGTGAACAACCAACACTAACTATCTCAGCAATTCAAACACTTGATGATGATATGCATTGTCACTTTAAAGGAATAGTTCACCCAAAAATGAAAAATTCTGTCATCATCTACTCACCCTGAAATATTCAGTGTAGTGATGGAGTTAGATCTCTCAGAACCAGCACAACAGGATGCAGACCTCTAAAGAGGGCTTTATGTGTAGAATTTTGTTTTGAACTTTGTGCTCTAAAACAGAAAAGTTGGTCCCCACTTGGATTGCACAGAATGACTGAAGTCCCCTCTTTGTTTGAACAAAAATGACACTGGTCCCCTGTTAAATGGCATGGAGCGACGCTCACACTCCTGCATGGATGTATACATTAGGTCAGAAAAAGACATTATCATTGTCAGTAGTTATGTGACAAAGTTTGACAGAAAATAATTACTTAGGGTTTGATAATTTTTCTCGTTTGTAAATATGTTTCCTGCTCTGTCTCTGCAGAGGAAAATGAATAATTTGCCAGAGAGCCTTTAGATGATCTTGCATTGTTCACAAGTCGAAATGCAAAGAAATGCACACGGAAATTTTGTCATGGGAAAAAATACTTTCAGGTATGTTTTTTTTCTGATGGCTGCAATCTGTGTCACATACAGATTCAGATTTATTGGTGAACAGACAAGATGGAACATATCTGACGTCTGTCTAATGATGCAGCTTTGCAACAATGGAAGTGAGAGTTTGCATTAAGTAGAAGGCACACTACAAATGTTGCATTCATTTCTCAATGATTCAAGAGAAAGCAAAAAAGCCCTCTTTTAAAAAGGTCTTTAAAATCTTTAAAGATCCTTTCATGCTGGTTCTGAGAGGCTGCAGGCAACTCCATCATTAGAATGTCAGTGTCTATTTCATTTAAACTGTACAAGTTGAGGAAACATTTCTGACAACAATTATGGGATCTGTGATTCATATCAAAACAGAATAGTTTTTCTCGTCAAGATTTTGTCCACATAATGTGTATTGTCCAGAGCATTTATATTATACACAATTTAGATTTTACTAGAAGGTCCCCTCTTGTACTGTTAAGACTGACAGAAGCAACATTAATATGCAATTATGGATGAATAAGGACAGAGAATTAGCACAGCAAATTATCCTTATTAAAAAAATAATAAATCAGTATTTTTTATCTGACCTTGCTATATTCATGAATGAGTTTAAAATGAAGGCCCTGAAGATGACCGAACAGCCACAAAGTGTAGTGGACGCATGATTCAAAACCTGCCTAAGATTGGGAAATGTTTTTTTTCTCCTGACTCCAATTAAGTTATTAAGAGCAAATACAAAATAAGATATAATCCACAGGATGAAGGGAGCCCTCTTTAAAATGCATACTTCACCATTCCACACAGGTCATAAAAATGACCAACAATAACACAGAAGAATATGAATTCCCCTAAGAGAAAATTAAAATTAGTGCACTGGTGTAATCAATCTTTAAAATGTAACTTTAAGAATATATTTTATATAATTAAAGCCTAGATAAAGTACATTTTGTTGCTAATACTGCAGTCCTTGATATTAGTGCATGCAGACAAGTTACTTCTGATTTGCAGGTAAAACATTATTTATTCTCAATTTGGAAAGAAATATTGGAATGGGTACAGACAGTTCCACTGCAGAATATGGAGGTCCCCTCTTTGATAGGTAGACATCGCTCAAGGATGCAAGTCCCCTCTTGGCAATTTCTTTAAAAAAAATTAAAAAGCACATTTGCAGTAATATTATGGGAAAAGACCTTAAAAGTAAATTTTTGATTATATTTTTGTTTTTTCAAAATGATCAGAAACAGACGCCCACACTTGGTCGGTGTAGAATGATAGTCCACTGTTGGTAATATAGGAATGTATGTGTGTGTGTGTGTGTGTGTGTGTGTGTGTGTGTGTTCGCGCGCACATGTGTTGAGTGGGTGTCCAGAAAGCCACACAAGCATTATCTGAGCAAAAAGAAACAATGAGACCTATACTTATTCACTTACTCTCCATTCACTGTCATTGTATGGGGGAACAAGTATGAAAAATCACACGTCTAGCACATAAAAAAAAACACAAAGCAGATTCTGACAATATATGAAAAAAATAGTCTCTCACTTTTTTTCGCCTACAATTATTGGCTATAAATTATAATATAACACTATTTTTTGTTCAAACTTAAATGTTTAATAAACGTAAAGAAAGCAATTCACTTAAAAATTTCAATTCAGCGACAGTACTAGTTTTTTAATATATTGTAAGAATCTGCTTTGTCGGCGTTCCTTTATGTGCTAGAAGTGATTTTCAGACTGTTCCTCCAGACAATGGCAGTGAATGGAGAGAGAAAAAAAACACAATTCTCCAGTCTGCTCTACCAGAGCAACAGATCACAGAATCACTGATTTTGGGGTTTCATCATGGAGGAAGAAACACAACCCAAGACACTACAAGAGTTACACAGAGCTTTAACCCTAACTTTAAGTGTTGAGGATCTAACGGCCAACCAGTGCACACCCGTTCAGAAATTTACCTCCATCTCTCCGCAAAGGTTCGTCTGCCTCCGGCTCCGCTCCGGCTCCTGTGGCGCTTCGCTCGGGCGTTTCGGGGGACTCGGACAGGGCGTAGTCCTGGATCAGCTCCGCGATCGAGTCCAGACAGCCGCCGCCGCCCTCCTCCCCCTCCTCCTCCAACGCTTCCAGCTCGACGTCGATCCCCGCGTCGCTCGGCTGCGACTCTTCGCTGTCGGCTTCCTTCCTCCTCGTCGGTTTCTGGCCTCCCGGGAGGCGGCGGTCGTCCTCTTCTTCTTCTCCTCTGCGCGCGTCTTTCTCCGCTTCGATCCCGCCGTCCGGCCCGGGTCTCACCGCGTAAACGGACGTGATCTTGATCCGCGGCGGGGACTCCGGCGGCTGAGCGGAGCGGCCGTCTTCCTCCCACCGCCGCTCCTCCTCCTCCTCCTCCTCTAACTCGACCTTGATGCTGGCGGCGCTTCGCTCCGCCGTTTTCATGCAATCCACCAGGCGGACAGACAGCTCCTTCAGACCCAGGAGGGAGAGGCTTCTCTGGTGAATCTCTGGGGAAGCTGAACAGAGAATATCAGATTAGCACCGGGCAATATAAATAATATCGATATTGTGATTTGAGACTAGATATCGCCTGGGCTTTTGGTTATCGTTAGATTGTGAAATAACTAAAATGTGACTTCTTCCTGGTCTTAAAGGCTGTGTTACAGTAAAGCAGTGGTGGGGACTCGAGTCACATGACTTGGACTCGAGTCACAGTTTCAGTTGCTTGAGACTTGACTTGATGCATGAAGAGAAGACTTGAGACTTGACTTGACTTGGGTTCTGGTGACTTGGGACTTGACTTGGGTTCTGGTGACTTGGGACTTGACTCTGACTTGTACTCTGATGACTTGAAAAGGTTTCTAAAGTCTTGACTTGAGATCTTGTGTTTGTGTAAATGACTTAGATTAAAAGTGATGAGATTTGTTCCAGCAGACGACTGAATTGAGATTCTATTTTCTGAATTTGTATGGAATGACTGAATTTATTGAAGCTGAAACTGATTATAGAAATCAAACTCATGATGCTCTTACCAAGTTTTTATCCTATTAAAACCATATTGCATTGAAAAGTCCTAGATATTTAGTTTTCTTTAAGATATTAAATTGATACTGGTCTCTTGATTTGTTCTGACTTGAGACTTGACATTAATGACATGGACTTGACTTGGTGATCCACATTAACACTTAGGACTTGACTTGAGTGCTTCAAGACTTGGGACTCGAGCAAAATTGACTTGGTCACACCTCTGGGGGAAAGTGAAGGTAAAGTGATCCTCCCTCCACTAACACATACTGTCAACAAGTGTGTTTCAGGATGTATGTTCCTGCCGGCTCCTCACCTCCTCTCTCCTCCTTCACGGCTCCTCTCAGCCCCTCTGGTGTCTTCATGCAGTCCACCAGGCGGACGGACAGCTGCTTCAGCCGCAGCAGCGAGGGGCTTCTGGGTGATGTCATCTCCCCCACTGCAGCCAATCAACGGGGCATCAATCTCAAAGAAGAAGAAGAGTCCTAAAAACACAGCAGATTAACATGTAAATTTAAAAGAAAGGCGACAATTAGCATCCTGTCTCATATATGATTGAATTTAACAATTCACTTTCAAATTACATTACAATGAAATTCAGTTTTGTAGTATCCAATATCTCATTCACAATAGAGCTGCAACGATTAATCGATTAGTCGTCAACCAGTAAATTAATCGCCAACTATTTTGATAATCGATTAATCGGTTTGAGTAATTTTTTTAAAGAAAAATAAGTCAAAATTCTCTGATTCCAGCTTCTTAAATGTGAATATTTCCTGGTTTCTTTACTCCTCTATGGCAGTAAACTGAATATCTTTGGGTTGTGGACAAAACAAGACATTTGAGGACGTCATCTTGGGCTTTGGGAAACACTGATCCACATTTTTCACCATTTTCTGACATTTTATAGACCAAACAACTAATCGATTAATCGAGAAAATAGTCAACAGATTAATCGACAATGAAAATAATCGTTAGTTGCAGCCCTAATTCACAATTCAAAATAAATGTCTTCCTTTTGTCCCACGCCTTGGAGATATATTGTGTCGAAGTCGTGGTTTTTAAACAGGACACAGGAGGAGGAACGCTTCATTCCTGCAGTCTGTGTTTTCCCAAAACCTCATGACTGCTTTCTACGCAGCTACCGGGACATTAATAACATAAGTGCCCAACAGTGTCGGTGCAGACTGGGTGTATTCGGCATGTACATTACAATTCAGTATACGTATAGGGCTATGTAAACATATGCAAACGTTAGCTAGCTAGCTGGCGATATAGCATCATCTTGTAGAGTCCACGCTGCCTGCGGCTAACTCCAGCCCTCTCCTCTCCATGGCCTATGTATTTTTAGACATAAAGTGGAAAAAAAGACATTTTAACTTTCTATAATCCAACCAGCGCTTACCAGCAGAGTAGAGTAGAGTAGAATAGAGTAAACCTGTATTGTCCACGGTGGGCAGTTTGCCTCACCAGCGTCTTTTCACATAGTAAATGCAGATGCGGAGTCCCAACACATTCCTGTTCGTCTGTACAGATAAAGTCCCGTTAGGTATTTTGTTTAGAAATGGAACAGTTTATTCTGAAGATGAATTTCTGTGTCGGTGGAAGAGCCGTGTGGAAACAAAGCAAGACTCCAGTGTTGCTCTTCCGGGTCAGTTGAACGCGGAGCGTTTTTAACCAATGGGCTCCGAGAGTGTGAGGAGGAGGCGGGCTCTGTAGCGGTTTCTGCACCAATCACTGTGTCGCGTGGTTGTGAGGAGACGGCAACGCGTTAAGGACAATACGAACACGATACGCAATTAGTAAAACGCACTACCAGAAAAACGATTACAAGGACACAACTGGTGTATAGACTAAGAACTAAACTGGTGAAGTATTATAAAACAATGAAGCAAAAATAGAATTTAAATTATGGGGCTTTATAAACGTATTTTGGAGACATGTTAAATACATAGCATATTAACTGTATGCATGGTGGGAACAATGGGAAAAGAATGTGGATTACTAACATGTACATTGAATAAATTAACACAGTTTTCACTGCAGCTGGCCCCAGATCAGACTTTAACTCCAAGGACTGATGAACTTGCATGGAACAAAAGGTTTCCATCTGTGAGGCAGGCCTACACCCTAACCTACTTGTAGAAACATTATCAAGAACTTTTTTTTTTTATTTTACTCCTTGTTTCCCTCCCAGTTGCACACCACACATACACATAATGTAGGTGTTACAGCACATGTAGGCCTGTGAAGCAGACACACTACATACAAAACAATAAACATTACGGAAACTTGTGTTTTTGCTTCACTAAATGTGATTCGATCTCACTGACACCGTGACATCTTCCATCAGTTTTTTTTGTGAGGACACGCGTGTGCCGACTAAAGCCTTCCGCACATACAACGACAACAAAGCCCTGGTTTACTGCAAAACTCAGGCAGCTTCCCCCAGGCCAAGGAGGAGGCCTACAGAAGCGGGGACAGAATCCTGTACAACCAGGCCAGAAACACACTGACGAAAGAGACTCACCCCTATACTTTCTATACTTTCTATACTTTTTTTTTTTTCTTATATATATGCATATTTGTACATAGTAGTTAGATGTTTAGGTTTACCTCTGTCCATTTTGTTGTCCTTGTTTTTAGCTGTATATTTATTCTGTGTAAGTACATTGTGAGCAACGGAAAAAACAGAGTCAAATTCCTTGTATGTGGACATACTTTGCCAATAAAGCTGATTCTGATTCTGATTCTGAAAAGACTAATATATCTCTTGGGGTTGATAGGGCTGTTGATCAATACTGATGACTCAACCACTCTGCCAGCTGCTGAGATTTCCGGCTTTCAAAACAAAGGCCTCGTTCTCAAACCACAAAAAAACAGTTTTATTATTCCGGTATTTATGGTGATACATTAGCTCTCTGCTCTAATAAGACAGCTTACCGCTCTCTATTGTGAAAGTGTGACTTCATTGTTTGTGTCAATTAGAGATTTCCGGCCTTCCAAAAATCACTTAACAGTCTTATTATTCCAGTGTTCAGCATGGTGAGACATTGATAGCTGTGCTCTAATCAGTTAGCTTACTGCTCTCTAGGGGTGAAAATGTGACTTTCTTATTTCTGTCAACTACAGGCCACCGTAGTAAAACTGTAAGACTGTAAGACTTGTCGATGCAATTACTAAAAGTCCTAGATTACTTAACAAGCCCCTTTCAAAATGTTCAAACATCATGTTAAGCTAGGATCAGGAAAAATACGAGAAAATAGAGTATGGTTTGCATAAAAATCTCACGAGAATGCCTTTTAGTATCATCACTATGAATAATTACATTCTGTTATATTCTCTACGAACCAGTAATCCCTTAAAATACCCTTACATTTACATTAATTTACCCCTTAATTCATGTAAAATCCCCTAAAAAATGAGTTAAGGGAGTTATTATGGTAGGAAACCCCATCAAAACCACTTTAAACAGCCCTTAATGTTTGACTCCTTACTTTCTAATTTAATGTAAAATTCAGGGAGACAGGAACTTTCCATTAATAACTCTGTAAACCTGCACAGAAGGCATGAAAAAAATCTTAATTAATCCTTAAAAAAAAAGAAAGAATAAATCCCTTATAAACCCATGACCTTACTCTTTTAAAGCTATGTTATTTTTAATGGATAATTAATGTTTATGTAATGGAGAAAAGGACATTTCAGGGATAAAATTAAGGGGTTCGGTTTTGTAGTGATTCTAGTCTAGTCTATTATCTATTATTACGTTAAAATAAAAAAAAACGATTTTCACTGAATGATGAATTTCTCCCCAATGTAATGCTGTAGTCTCTTTATATTGATGTCTGGTATCTGTAACCAATATTAATGATCTGAAAGATGATGTTGTGATTGGTTATGTGGATAAACATTTAGACCTTCCCTTAAAATATGTAATGTAATGTTGTAGTTTCTGGTATCGGTGTGTACTATTTGTAACCAACAGTAATGATTCAGAAGACTATGCTGGTTAATTGGACTAATGACCTCAGTCCAGCCAGCTGTAACAAGTGGTTCTTTTGTCCTGTGTGTTTCTGCCTACACACACTACACTTAATACATTTTCCTGTCTGACTTCAATCTCTTTATGTCCCTCTCTACCTCTCTTTTTTTTTAGTTCCCCTTTCTATTGCTGTTTCTTGTATCATGTGTCTTTTTACCGCCTGTTTGTTAAGCACTTTGTAACTTCTGATTTGAAAAGTGCCTATATAAAAAAAAGTTTATATAATTATTATTTTATCATATGTCACTATATGTAAGATGTCGATATGTCTCTGCACCAACGTCACCAAGATAAATAGTTCTATATCTATTGTACTTTCACATTAAAATTTACACAAAAACATCAAAGTTTGAAGAAATTGAATCACAAGTCAAAGATGAAAATAATTACTTAAGTGAAATGATATAAATCAAGAACCTATAGATCACAAGGGCATCGACAACAATCTCTATCTGTTAATAAAATACTTTAATTTTAAATATTTTTATCGCAATTGCATTCTTCTGCTGCGTTCAACTCATGTCACATTTCCCGTAAATATCGTAAAAAACGTTCATGTCAGCCACCTGGGGGAAATTCCAAGGACATTGTGGGAATTTTTTGTAGGTTCCGAATTCTCCCGAATTGCAGAACGTGTCGACACACAGAGACGGCAAACCCCCCGATGTCCAAAAATCCAAATAACCAGTTCGATTCACAACAATGGAATCGACTCTGTAATATCTGCTGCAGTTTGTTTATAGTTGATTTTAAATTCACGAATAAAAGTTGGAATTTGGAGTTAAACTGTGGCCTAAATGTGGCCTCCCACTGCCTGCTGGTCACAACTGTAGGGTTTCTCCTGCCATACAGATAAGAATGGCGCGAAACCCTATTCAGTTTCTAAAACACAATAAATCCACATTTTCTGCGGTTGCTTTTCCTGTGTTCTGATAATTGATGTGAAATGAATATGGCGTAAATAATTTGTCATGACCTTTTTCACGGCCAAACAACAGCAAGATCATTAAAAAAAAAATTTCTTGAAGTGTCAAAATTCTAACATGTCTCTGCTTTTGAAAGGAAGTTTGCACAGACGTTTGCTAGCTTGTTAGCGTTTTGCGACTTCCAGAATTTTTTTTTTAATGATAATGGAGTTCTTTGATAACTGTGAAAAGATAACAGCAAATTATTTATGATCAGAATGCATAAAAAGCAACCACAGAAAATGTTGATTCTTCTAACGCAACAGATGGAACATTTCCTGGTCACAGTCGTAGAGTTTCTCCCCCATACAGTTTTTTTTTTTTTATCACAGTGGTAGGGTTTCTCTTCTGTTTCAGCAGGCACATTTCTCTTTTGGGCCACTAGTTCATGGGAACGCTTTATGATTAGCACTGTAGAGATGCTTGAGCCTTAATATTAACTTTTCATATCCATGTGTAAAATATGTAGCCTATGTATGAATGCATGTATGGAAGGTGGAAGTACAGTGGAAGTCATTCATTCAGCCAAATGAGTAAAAACTCCTCTAAAATAGCAGGAATGGAGTTACCAAAATATACTCAACTATTTAATACAACCACTTAAGAAGTATCTATCAAGTTATTGATTATACTTTTTTTTTTTTTTTTTTGCATAACACTTCTCTAAACACCACTAGAGGGAGCTACATGATCATGATTTTGGGGGATTTAAGGCTTTCCATACATGCTTTAGAAGTCTTTTTGTATTATAATTAATACACTAATTTATGAAAAGAGAACACTTTCAGTAATGTAAGACACACACACACACACTGCAGGGAGGAGAGCTGTGTGAGGAAGACCTGTTTAGATTTATACATATAGACATAGCTCATATTTCTTCTTGTCCTCCTCTCTCCCTCCCTCCCCCTCATTCTCCTCTTTCTTCTTGTCTCTTCTCTCTCTTTCTCCTTTGCCCCCTCCTCC